>NC_065537.1:6601421-6666568 GCF_932294415.1 Quercus robur
TAAGCAGGGGACGGGTAAAGGATTGATGACGGCCCCAGAAGGTAAGCAAGAGAGACCTCCCTCCCTTCTCCGCGACGACTCCAAGTATGCATTGGAGAAGCTGTCGTCCATCATCACGGCGGAAGACTATGAAGATCTTGGAAACCATTCGATGGAGGCCATGGGGGAGACGGGCCTCTTTGCCGTCGCTCAGGTTGGTTATGTCCGTCAAATAAGTTTATTTTTCTTTTTCGTTGTTATTTACATTATGTGACGGTCTCTTTTCTATTCGCAGTCCTTGGTCATGATGAAGGGACTACTGGACCGGTGTCTCAACCGTGAGAATACCTTGGACCGGGTGCGCGCGAAGGCGGAGCAGACGGAGGAAGAGCTCGGACAACTCCATAAATGGTGGTCCAAGATGGAGAAGAAGCTGGAGCTTTCTGAGAAGGCAAGGAAGGAGCTGGAGGAGAAGACGGCCTCTGCGCTGACGGCCATAGAGAAAAAAGAGGCGGAGATCAAAGAACTCAAGGAAGAGATCCGTCATGCGAAAGAGGTAGCCGTCGAGGAGTACCGATGCTCGGAGTCCTGTTTGGGCGAGCTGTCGGACTCCTTCCTTCAAGGCTTCGATGATTCTCTCCGTCAAGTCAAGAAGGCCTATCCAGAGCTGGATTTGTCAATGGTCAAACTTGAGAACCAAGCCCAGACTTCTGCCCTCCCCGTCGCCTCCGAAAATACGGAGGACCTCTTTGGCGACGGCGCTGCTCAAGGAGACGGAGAGTCCGTCCCGTCGAAGGATGTCCAAGTTGCTGAACAAAAGGAAGATTAACGTCTATGTAATTCATTTTGAGGACAATCCGTCCATTCTTTTTTTTTTTTATTCACATTTCAAGACAATCTGTCCTTTTTAATTGTATTAAACATTTGCCTTTGGGGCTTTTGGCTTAATGTTCACATATGCTTTTTATAATTGTTTGGTACTCTGTTTAAAGCTCCGTCCTCCTTCTTGAGGAAGGATTTTTGTGAGAATATTTGTTTATCTGTGATACTCCGTTCACATTGCAGACTTGTTATCTTGTGTTGATTGAGCATTTACATCGGTGAGGATTTTCCTTTTCCGTCTGTTTTGAGAGGTTTATTATGAGGACCGTCCACTTTGTGGCGTTGTACATCATTTTTAAATGTATCGCGTATTTAATGGACTTGTAGAAAATTTTAACGTAGCTAGTTGTCCGTCCACTTCGCTTACACGCTCTTCTATTATTTCCGTCTGTTTTGTGGACATGTATTTCAACATCTTAGTGATCCGTCCACCTTGGGGACAGTTTTTCAATCACCTTAGTGATCCGTCCACTTTGTAGACAGTTTTTCATCACCTTAGTGATCCGTCCACTTTTCGGATTTATATCATCACCTTAGTGATCCGTCCACTTTGTGGACTCATGTTTCATCACCTTAGTGATCCGTCCACTTTGTGGACTCATGTTTCAGTCCACTTTTTGGACTCATGTTTCATCACCTTAGTGATCCGTCCACTTTGTGGACTTATGCTTCATCACCTTAGTGATCCGTCCACTTTGGGGACAGTTTTTCATCACCTAAGTGATCCGTCCACTTTGGGGACAGTTTTTCAATCACCTTAGTGATCCGTCCACTTTGTAGACAGTTTTTTCATCACCTTAGTGATCCGTCCACTTTGGGGACAGTTTTTCAAGGTGATCCGTCCACTTTGTAGACAGTTTTTCATCACCTTAGTGATCCGTCCACTTTGTAGACAGTTTTTCATCACCTTAGTGATCCGTCCACTTTGTGGACTCATGTTTCAGTCCACTTTTTGGAAGTGATAATCTTCGTAGGCTTATCCGTCCATCTTGTGGACCTGATTTTGTATCCGTCCATCTTGTGGACTTCAAGTGATCATCCTTTAGAAGGATCCGTCCATCTTATGGACTTTATTTTGCATCCGTATATTTGGTGGACCTCAGTTATTTTGTGGGCAATTGTAATGACATCCAAGTAGAAAATCAAAGTTGATAGAAATGCGTAAAGGAAAAGTGCCTGCCCCCCCGGGCTTAAAAAGGCACGACAAGATTGTAGCAAAAATAGTTAAACAGTTAAAAGAAAAGCTAATAATGCCAAAAAGTCTTAAAAGAAAAACTGGTTGTCGTGTCACTATTACTGGTAATATTTCCTCAAATGCTCGGCATTCCATGGATGCGGTAGCTTCTCTCCGTCTGTTGTCTCCAGGTGGTATGTTCCTTTCCTTTTCCACGACGTAACTCTATAAGGTCCTTCCCAGTTGGGGCTAAGTTTTCCCTGTGTAGGGTCTCTAGTTGCGCCCATGACCCTCCTGAGTACGAGGTCTCCTACTTGGAAGTTTCTGTGTCGGACCCGGGAGTTGAAATGTCTGGACATGCGATCCTGGTATCTAGCGATCCTTTGCTCTGCTGCCGACCTAACCTCATCTATCAGGTCCAGCTGTAGCCTCATGGATTCGTCATTCCTGCTCTCTTCATGGTTGTGAACCCTGTAGCTTGTGAGCCCAACTTCTGCTGGGATGACTGCCTCGCTCCCGTATGTCAGTCGAAATGGCGTCTCTCCTGTCGGGGTCCTCGCCGTTGTCATGTATGCCCATAGTATGCTCGGCAATTCTTCTGGCCATATACCCTTTGCCCCCTCGAGCCGAGTCTTGATAATCTTTAACAAGGATCGGTTCGTGACTTCAACCTGGCCGTTAGCCTGAGGATGGGCGGGTGATGAGTAGTGATTTTTTATTCCTAGCTGTGTGCAGAAATCCCGGAAGTGGCCGTTGTCGAACTGCCTCCTGTTATCTGAGACAAGAACTCTAGGAATACCAAACCTACATACGATGCTCCGCCAGACAAAGCTTCTAATGTTCTTTTCTGTAATGGTGGCCAAAGCTTCCGCTTCTACCCATTTTGTGAAGTAGTCAATACCCACTACCAAGAACTTTAGCTGCCTTATCGCCGTTGGGAAAGGTCCCATGATGTCTAGTCCCCACTGAGCGAACGGCCATGGAGCCGTTATAGGGGTTAGTTCTTCAGCTGGCTGTCCGATAAAATTGCTGAACCTCTGGCATTTGTCACAGCTTTTAACGTAGGATTCGGCATCCTTCTGCATGGTTGGCCAGTAATACCCAGCTCGTACCAGTTTGTGTACTAACGACCGTGATCCAGAATGGTTCCCGCATATCCCTTCATGTACTTCCCTCATCACGTAGTCTGCCTCTTCAGCCCCCAGGCATCTAATATAAGGACGGGAGAAACCTCTTTTGTAAAGAATATCCTTTATTAAGACGAATCTCGCCGCTTGGACTTTTAGCTTTCTTGCTGCCTCCTTTTCTTCTGGCAGTAACCCGTCCTTTAAGTATGAAGTTATCTGCGTAGTCCAGTTTCTTTCAGAGCGTATCTCCTGCATGTTGTCGGGGTCTATTAGCGGAAAGACTTGAACAAAGGAAAGTACATTACCCGGTGCCGTCATATGTTCTGCTGAAGCGGCTTTGGCTAGCCGATCGGCGAGCTCGTTTTCTCCCCTGGGGATCTGGACGAACATTGCTTTTAGCCCGTCGACTCTCGCCCTTACTTGATCAAGGTATCTCTTCAACCTTTCCCCTTTGCATTCATAATCTCCGTTTACTTGATTGGTCACGACTTGAGAGTCGCAATGCACGACCACACTTTCAGCTCCAGCGGCTTTGGCTAGGTCGAGTCCTGCTGCCACCGCTTCGTATTCTGCTTCATTGTTGGTGATGGGGAAGTCGAGACGGACCATACATTCAATCTTGTCTCCTTCAGGTGACAGCAATACTATGCCGACTCCTCCGACTCGCTTATTGGATGATCCGTCGGTGTAGATGTTCCACTGGGGGGGTTCTTCTGCCCCCTTGTCCGCGTCCCGCGTAAACTCTGCTATGAAGTGGGCTATAGCTTGTCCTTTAATGGCCACACGTGGTCGGTACTTGATGTCAAACTCACTCAATTCTATTGCCCACAGCGTCAGTCGACCCGCGGCTTCAGGATTACTCAGTGCCTTTCGCAAGGGCTTGTCGGTCATTACGTTCACGGTATGGGCTTGAAAGTAGGGCTTGAGCTTGCGAGCCGCCGTGACCAACGCATAGGCGAGTTTCTCCATAGGTTGGTATCTTTCCTCGGCACCGCGGAGCGCCCGGCTGGCGTAGTACACGGGCTTCTGTGCCCTGTCCTCCTCTCTGATTAAGGCAGCGCTGACGGCCACCGGGGAAACAGCCAAATAGAGGAAGAGTTCTTCTCCTGGTTGCGAGGGGCTCAGTAGAGGTGGTGAAGATAGATAGGTTTTTAACTCCTCGAAGGCTCGCTGACACTCGTCCGTCCACTCGAATGACTTTTTCAATGTTCGAAAGAAGGGTAAACACTTGTCCGTCGCTCTCGACACGAATCTATTCAATGCCGCTACCTTGCCGTTAAGGCTCTGTACTTCCTTCACGTTTCTCGGGGGGGCCATCTCCATTATGGCTCGGATTTTGTCCGGGTTAGCTTCAATCCCCCTTTGAGATACCATGAATCCTAGGAATTTGCCTGCCGTTACACCGAACGCGCACTTTCCCGGGTTGAGTTTCATGTTGTAGGATCGAAGCGTGCCGAATGTTTCCTTGAGATCTTCCAAGTGGTCTTCCTCCTTCCGGCTCTTCACCAGCATGTCGTCGACATAGACTTGGACATTCCTCCTGATTTGCTGTACGAACATCTTGTTCATTAGTCTTTGGTATGTTGCCCCTGCATTCTTCAGGCCAAATGACATTACTTTGTAACAGAAGAGTCCTTGACTGGTTACAAACGAAGTCTTCTCCTGATCGTCCTCATGCATGCGGATCTGGTTATAACCCGAGAAAGCATCCATGAAGCTTAGCAATTGGTGTTGAGCCGTCGAGTCTACTAGGATGTCGACCCTTGGAAGGGGATAGCTATCTTTGGGGCATGCTTTGTTAAGATCGGTGAAGTCCACGCACATCCGCCATTTGCCGCTCGTTTTCTTCACCATTACCACATTCGCCAGCCAATCGGGGTAGTAGACTTCCCTGATGAAGCTTGCCTCTTGGAGTTTGCGGACCTCTTCCGCTATTGCTTGGTCTCGTTCCGGGGCGAATACTCTCTTCTTTTGTCGGACGGGTGGGAACGAGGGCAACACATTTAACTTGTGTACCATGACCGAGGGATCGATTCCTGGCATATCGTCATGGCTCCAGGCGAACACATCCTTATTGCTCCTCAAGAATGCTACGAGCTCTTGACGGATTTCGGGTTTGGCAAGCGTTCCGATCTTGGTGGTTCGATCTGGATTGGAACTGTCGAGAGTTATCTCCTCTAGCTTCTCTGTAGGTTCTGCCGTCGTTCGGTGTTCTTCTATGTTCAAGGCCTGGATCTGGTCTTCCACCTCCATCATAGCTACGTAGCATTCTCGTGCGGCAATTTGACTTCCGCGTAGCTCTCCTACCCCATACTCCGTTGGGAACTTGATCATCAGGTGGTAAGTTGATGTTGCCGCCTTCCACGAGTTGAGCGTGGGTTGTCCAATAATAGCATTGTAGGCTGACGAGCAATCAACCACCAAGAATGTTACGTCCTTGGTGATTTGTTGGGGGTAATCTCCTACTGTCACCGATAACGTGACTGCGCCCAAAGGGAATATTCTACTCCCTCCGAAACCAACGAGCGGGGCGTTTGTCGGTATTAGCTGCTCCCTATCAATCCTCATTTGTTGGAACGCCAGATAATACAAGATGTCGGCCGAACTACCGTTGTCGACCAACACTCGGTGGATGTTGTAGTCGCCTGCCCGCAAGGTGACGACGAGGGCATCGTCGTGTGGATGGTGTAGGCGTCTTGCATCCTCTTCCGAGAACCCGATAATGGGGCCTTCCCTTCTTGCCATCTTTGGCACTGTACCCGCCAACTGGACATTCTGTACCATCCGAAGGTATGTTTTGCGGGCCTTTTTCGACGATCCGGCCGCGGCTGTTCCTCCAATTATCATCCTTATTTCCCCTAACGGGGGCCTTGGTCGCTTGTTTTCTCGACGGGGGTGTTGTTCTTGTGGGTGTTGCTCCGTTCTCTCCTTGCTGACGAACTTCTTCAGCTTCCCTTGTCGGATAAGGGCTTCGATTTGTTGCTTCAAGTCGTAGCAATCGGCCGTGTCGTGACCATGGTCACGGTGGAAGCGGCAATATTTGTCTCTGGACCTTTTGTTGGGATCACTCTTCAGCTTTCCCGGAAACGTCAGGGATCCTTCGTCCTTAATCTGCATTAGGACTTGGTCTATCGAAGCGGTCAACAGAGTGAAACTTGTGAACCTTCCGCCCATTGGTTTTGGACGTCTCTCCTCCCTCCGATCTCCCATCCGTCCTTTCTTCCGCCCCTGGTCCTGTCGGGGGTCCTCTTGTCTGTCTCTTTTCTTGGGTCTGTCTTCTCGGGCTAATAGTGCGTCTTCAGCATTCATATACTTGGTGGCCCTGTAAAGCACCTCCGACATGGTCTTTGGGTCGTTTTTGTATAGGGAAAACAAAAACTTACCCCCCTTCAGCCCGTTCGTGAACGCTGCCACTAGTATCTTGTCATCGGCTTCGTCGATCGAGAGCGCTTCTTTATTGAAGCGTGATATGTAGGCCCGTAACGTCTCCTCCTCTCTCTGCTTGATGTTCATTAAACAAGCTGTGGATTTCTTATACCGATGTCCTCCGATGAAGTGCGTAGTGAATTGAGCGCTCAGCTCCTTGAAGGTGCCGATGGAGTTTGGTGTTATCCGGCTGAACCAGATCCTTCCTGCGCCCTTTAGGGTTGTAGGGAACGCCCTGCACATAATTGCGTCTGCCACTCCCTGAAGGTGCATCAGGGTCTTGAAGGTCTCTAGGTGATCGAGAGGGTCCTTGATTCCGTCATAACTATCCATACTTGGCATGCGGAATTTACTTGGCAGGGGAAAGGAATTGACGGATGCCGTAAATGGCGAGTCAGTCCGGTTGACAAGGTCGTTAAGATCACTGGACACTCGCCCCTTGAGAGCGTTCATCAGTACTTCCATCTGTTCCTTCATCGCCTGCATCTCCGCGATGATGGGTTGTGGAGCTGTATCCGTCACTGAAGGGATGCTAGCGTCCCGTCGCACTTGTTTGCTTGGGGCGTTACTCTCTTGTGGTCCGTCATTATTTCTCCTTTCCGCACTGTTCCCTTCTTGATCTTCTCCTTGGCTATTCACCGCCGCACTCTTTTGATTCAGCTGCTCTACCAGGTCGTGGTTTTGTTTGGTGAGGCGCTCCACGGCTGCGGTGAGCGTCTTGACCTGTCTCTCAAGGGCAGTCGTGGGGGCTTCTTCTTGGACGTCATTTGTGGTTGCCATCGAGCGCGTGAGTACCATGTAACTCTTTTGTCTAGGAAGCGATAATGTTACCGTACCCGTTTCCCACAGACGGCGCCAACTGATGACGTCGAAAATTGTCACCAATGGGTCACACCGTACTCGCGACTCGAATCGAACCTGCACGACGAAACAATCGAAAGAATCCTTTAGAGAGCACCGGTGTGGTGCCGGCCAAAGGCTCTCCGACGGTCAAGTTAGAATTCCTCTGTTTTACTTAGTGCGTTAGAGAGGGTTCATTAAAGGCTCTCCGACGGTCAACAAATGAAAATTGTTTTCAACGGGATATACCCTTCCCCATGTAATTGGTTATTTAGCTGTTATGGTTCAAGTAAAAAATTCTTTCTTTTTCTTTTTTTTTTTCACTCAAAAGTATGACTGGAAGTTATCAAATTTATTTATAAAAAAATAAATAAATAAAAAGAAAAAAAAAAGACCCAAGAAAAACCCTCTCATCCTGGCATCTTCTAGGACTAAAGCATTGAAAATGAGAGCTGGGAGAAAAGAACATTCATAGAAAGCTTCTAAAAATTATGATTTCCACACAGAAATCAAGAAACAAGCTACTGCTACCTGAATTTTTTTTTTTTTTTTCTGACAATCTCACAACTGCTACAAGAGGAAAAATTCAGACATAAAAACAGAAAAACACAAAAAACCCAAAAATTAATATTACTTTTCTTCCCCTTTTCCACTGTTTTACCATCACTCAAACACAAATTGAACACAAACCAAATATAAATTTAATATTAAAAAAAAAAAAAGAAACAGAGAATTCACAGAGAGTATTGAATAACAGAAGAGTGAGACCTTTAGGATCACGTTGTCATGGTCGATGAGATGAAGAGAGAGAGGGGCAGTCAGTTGAAGAGGAAAATAGAGAAAGAAATTATTTGACAATTACGGAATTACCCAACAGAAACCTACACTTCTATAAAAGGAATTTAATTCTCCTTCGTTGATTTTGATTGGGTGAAAAGTGAAAGAGATGATTCACTTGCTTTGTTAAAAAAATGAGAAAGATAAATTTCATTTTAATAATTGGAAAAAAAATAGAAAATGTTGATTATATAAACTTAATCACAACTCACAAGCTTGGTCACACAAACATAAGGAAATTTTATTTTTTTTAAATAAAATACCTTAGATGTTATTTTTTAGATTTTTCATCTTAAAATTTATCAATACGATTACTTAATTAAAAAATACACTTTTATTCTAAAAGAAAAAATACATATGAAAAAATTTTAAGAGGATAACCTAAGAAACAACACTTAAATACTGTGCTTAAATTTTACCCTTCTTTTTTGTAATTAGTAAAGAATAAAAAATTTCCCAACACATATATTACAGGTAACATGAACCAAACCCATTTAACAATAATATCTCACAAACATATAAAATTATTTAAGGAAAGCTGAAACGTTTGACAATTACCCGACAATTGGACTTTTAGTAGGTCCAATAGAAACCTACACTTCAACAAGTGAAAGAGATGAGTCACTTGCTTTGTTAAAAAAATGAGAAAGATAAATTTATTTTTAATAGTAGAAAAAAAAATAGAAAATGTGGTTTATATAAACTTAATCACAACTCACAAGCCTGGTCACACAAACATAAGAAATTTTTTTTTTTGGAATAAAATATCTTAAATGTTATTCCTTAAGTTTTTCATCTTAAAATTCATCAATGTGATTACTTAACTAAAAAATACACTTCCATTCTAAGAAAAAAAAAATGCATATGACAAAATTTTAAAATGATAATCTAAGAAATAATACTTTAGTATTGTACCTAAATTTTGCCTTTTTTTGTAATTAGTAAAGAATTTTAAAAAAATCCAATATTTATATTATAGGTAACATAAACCAAACCCATTTAACAATAATATCTCACAAACATATAAAATTGAATCAAGTGCAAATGAACAACTAAATAGGACTAAATTATCCAACTCCCCCACATTTTTTTTTTTTTTTTTTTTTACTACATTTGACATCTATATGAAAATTTTGAATTTTTTTTCCAAATAACCTTAAATATTAAACAATTTCGTTAGTTGTCACATTTCAAAACAATTTAGGAAACTAGCATCTCGAGTGTCTAAAACTCGAGTTCCAAGATAAAACTCAAGTTTCTAAGTCTCAATTTGTATGTGGTGGCATCTGACATGAAAAAATATCCACGTGGAACTCAAATTTTTCAGACTCGAGTTTCACCATTTTATTTTCCTTCTTCTTCCTCGCGTCTCTTCTTTCTTCTTCGTCCATCTAGCATTCTTCTTCGTTCTTCAACGTTGCAAATCTAAACACTAGATCGTCCAAGTGCCCACCTAGCATTCAATTGTCCAATCAACCAAATCGGCTCACCCAGCATTCAATCATCCAATTGACCAAATCGTCTCTTCGTTCTTCCACTGGTCTTTGGAGCTCCAGATCGTTCCTCTTCAGATCTATTCTTCCTCTATTCTTCTTCAGATCGGTCTTCCTCTGTTCTTCTTCAAATATGTTCTTCTTCAAGTACAAAAATCGAGTCTTAAAGACTCAGTTTTGCTTTTTAGAACTCGAGTCTATAAGACTCGAGATCTATGTGGCATCATACGTCCAACTCACCAAGTGGGAATTGAGTTTTTAACCCTCAAGTTTTAAACTAAAATCGAGTCTATAAAACTCGAGATTTTAGTTTGCAAAATTCTTTCAAACGCATGTTAACTTATGATATTCTTTCTCCTTACTATGCTAGTCTGCAAATTACCTCTGAAAAATTTTAAGAAAGCAAAACAACCTGGAATTTAAGAGTAGTAATAGAAAAACACACATACAAAAGAACAAATTTACATAAATAATTATCAATACTTACATCAAGAAGATTCTAAGTTTTGACTTCAAAACACATCTAGGGAAGTTTTCAAGTTACCCTTAGTCAAAAATTGGTAAAGCTAAGTCCATGTGAAATATGATTGTTATACCATTGTGCCTGTTAAAGTGTGCTATGTAAGACCTTAGCGTCTCATCTTCTTACTGCTTAATGCTTATCAAGCATGCTGTAGACTTCTTATACCTGTGTCCCCCAATGAAGTGCGAAGCAAGCTGGGCGCTTAGCTCCTTGAAAGTACTGATGGAGTTAAGCATTAGTCTGCTAAACCATATCCTTGCAGGACCCTTCAGCGTGGTGGGGAAAGCTCCGCATATGATCTCGTCGGGTACCCCCTGAATGTGCATCAGGATCTTGAAGGACTCCAAATGATCTAGAAGGTCTTTGTTTCCATCATAGTTTTCCACCTGCGACATACGGAACTTTGGTGGAAAGGGGAAGGAGTTGACGAACACGGTGAACAGCAAGTCGGTTCGATGGACCAGATCATCAAAGTCGTTGGACACCCGTCCTTTGAGGGCGTTCATCATGACGTCCATCTGTTCCTTCATCGCCTGCATCACTGTGACAATGTGGGGTGGAGCCATATCAGTGACGAATGGACGGCTCATATCTTGTCGCTCTGGTCTACTTAGGGCATTACTACCTTTCGGCCCCTCTTGGTCTCTTCGCTAGGCACTGGTACCTTCTTGGTCCTCTTGCTGAGTGTCGTGACCCGCATTCTTCTAGCGTAACTACTCTTCCAAATCGTGGTTTTATTGAGTAAAGCGCTCCACAGCTGCGGTGAGAGTCTGAATTTGTCTTTCGAGGGTAGTTGGGTGTGGTTCATCTCCCTGAACGTTATTGGTGGTCGCCATCGAGCGAGCAAGTACAATGCAACTCTTGGTCCGGGAAGCGTTCGTATGGCTTTCAGATTGCTAAGAATAGCACAAAACGAGTTTTCCCACAAATGGCACCAACTGATGGTGCCGAAAAAATCACCAATGAGCCACACGGTCCTTACGTGCTCCTGACAAGAACCTGCACAACGCAAAAGCTGAAGACCTTAAGAGGAGTACCGGTGTGGTACCGGCCAAATATCCTCCGATGGTCAAGTTAGAGAAATCTCTTGTTCACAACTCTAGAGTGTCAGAGCTGAGGGGGAAATTGTGCGTACCTTTGTTTATGAGGGTTTTGGGGTTTTTATAGTAGTGTAGGGCCGAAATCCATGCCTTGATCCAGAAGTTCTTTCCTTATAGGAGAGAACCTCTTTAATCCATGTATCTTCTGGAATTCTTTCCTTGTAGGAGTTTCTCTTGATTAGAGGTAAGCATGGGGTGCAAGATATTTCCTTATACACGCATGCGTGGAGACCAAGCAAGGCCACGTCAGACTCGTCAGAGATTCATATTTCCCCTTCAGCTTATTCTCTTTAGCTTATCCTCTTCAGCTTACTGTCTCCAGCTTACTATCTTCAGCTTACTGTCTTCAACTTACTGTCTTCAGCTTACTCTCTTCAACTTACTATCTTCAGTTTACTGTCTTCAGCTTACTGTACCCAAGATGCAGTTGTCAGGTATTGGGTGGAGTTGTAGACTTTACAACAAGGTTGTCTCTTATAAGTGAAGTTGACAACCTTGTTATGTCCATCGCCTTTTGTTTCATCATGGGTTAATTACAAAATTACCCTTATCAGCTGCCCCCTACTCCATAGCCTTGTCAGCTTTAGCTGACGGGTTATGGAGTTAATGTCGTGGAAGGGTCATTTATGTGTGATGCCTCAAGATATGTTTTCACAAGTTTAGAGACGCACCTGTCTATTTAGTTATAGATCCGTCTATTTGTTGTGGTTTGTAACCTTATCCTGACGAGATGAACCTGCTTACGGACTTAATCATGGACCCGTCTGCTTAGTTAGGTCCGTCCACTTGTTGTGGATCCATCCATTGTTTTGTGGACTTTATTTTATTAACCCATCTTCGTGGGATGAACCAAATTACAGACCTGTCTGTGTTTAGGTCTGTTCATTTGTGGTGGATCTGTCCACTGTCTTGTGGACTTTGTAATGAGGTCGCTCACTTTGTGGATTTAGTAATAATCTCATCCACTTTTGTGGGGTCGTCCACTTTGGGGACTTAGGCTCATCTACTTTGTAGACTTGGTAATATGCCCGTCCACTTTGTGAACTTAGGCTGGTTTGCTTTGTAAGCTTGGTAATGGTTTTTGTCCAACTTTTGGACTTATATTAAACTTGTCTACTTTGTAGACTTTGGTGATAGGCCCGTCCACTTCGTGGTCCTAGGCTTGTCTACTTTGTAGACTTGGTAATAAATTCGTCCAATTTGTGGACTTAGCAGTAGACTCGTCCATTTTGTGGACTTAGTAATAAATTCGTCCACTTCGTGGACTTAGCAATAGACTCGTCCACTTTGTGGGCTTAGTAGTAGACTCGTCCACTTTGTGGACTTAGTGATAAATTCATCCACTTTGTGGACTTAGTAGTAAACTCGTCCACTTTATGGACTTGGTAGTAGACTCGTCCACTTTGTGGACTTAGCAGTAGACTCGTCCACTTTGTGGACTTTGTAATAAATTCGTCCACTTTTGGTAGTAATCATGAATTCGTCCACCTAAGGACTAACTAATTCCGTCCCCATAACAAATACACCAGTTATTTCTAAATAAACTCCTCTTATTATGATGAATGCATATATAAGTAGAAAATCGTTCTAAAAAGAATAAACTTCATTCCTTTGGGCTTAAAAAGTACTTGTAGGCAAAAGTAAACTAAGATAAATGACTAAAAGAAATAAACTGGGAATGAGGAGTAGCGTTCTTCATGCCATCTTCTACTGGTAGTACTTCCGGAGATGCTCGGCTTTCTACGGATGGTGTAGCTTCTGCTCGTCAAGTGTCTCCAAGTGGTAGGTGCCTTTCCTTAGCCTTGGCAGACCGTCAAGTTTTCAAGGGTGCCAATCTTGGTTGTTCGCTCTGGTCGAGAATCATCAAGAAGTATATCTTCAAGTCTTTCAACGGGCTCTGCCATTTTCCGATGTTCTTCTATGCTCATGGCTTGGAAGTGGTCATCTATTTCCATCATGGCTACGTAACACTCGCGTGCCACCACTTGATCTCCCCGCAACTCCCCTATTCCATAATCAGTAGGGAACTTGATCATTAAATGGTAGGTTGAGGTTATAGCCTTCCACAAATTAAGGGTAGGCCGTCCTATGATGGCGTTGTAGGCAGACCGTCCTATGATGCTCGGCTTTCTACGGATGGTGTAGCTTCTGCTCGTCAAGTGTCTCCAAGTGGTAGGTGCCTTTCCTTAGCCTTGGCAGACCGTCAAGTTTTCAAGGGTGCCAATCTTGGTTGTTCGCTCTGGTCGAGAATCATCAAGAAGTATATCTTCAAGTCTTTCAACGGGCTCTGCCATTTTCCGATGTTCTTCTATGCTCATGGCTTGGAAGTGGTCATCTATTTCGATCATGGCTACGTAACACTCGCGTGCCACCACTTGATCTCCCCGCAACTCCCCTATTCCATAATCAGTAGGGAACTTGATCATTAAATGGTAGGTTGAGGTTATAGCCTTCCACAAATTAAGGGTAGGCCGTCCTATGATGGCGTTGTAGGCAGACGAGTAGTCAACCACGAGAAACGTTACATTATTAGTGATCTGTTGGGGATAGTCGCCCACAGTTACAACCAAAGTGACGACACCAAGGGGGAATATCCTCGTCCCTCTAAAGCCAATGAGCGGAGCGTTAGTTGGAACTAGTCGCTCCCTATCAATCCCCATCTGCTGGAATGCGAGGTAGTAGAGGATGTCAACAGAGCTACCGTTGTCAACCAGAACCAGGTGCATGTTATAGTCTCCTGCCCGTATGCTAACGACGAGTCCATCATCATGTGGATGGTGAAGACGTCGTGCATCTTCTTCCAAGAATTTGATGAGGGGGGTAAGTTCCTATTTTCACTATACAAGAACGACCCGAAGACTATGTCGGACGTGCTTTATAGGGCAACCAAGTACATGAATGCTGAAGACGCGCTTCTAACTCAAGAGAAGAGAGAAAGGCAAGAGGATAAGTGACAAGACAGAGGGCGGAAGATGGCAAGAACTGGAGACGCTGGACGAACAGAAGCTACACCACCCATGGAACACCAAGCACCTATGGAAGTACTACCAGTAAAAAGGATGGCATGAAGAGCAGCACCCCTTTATTTCTAGTTTACCTTAGTGAATTTTAGCTATACTCCTCAGTTTTTCTATTTACTTTAGTTTTTGCTACAATAACTCTTTTAAAGCCCGAAGGGCAGGTCTTCGTTTTCTTTTTAAGAACTACTTTTTCTATGAATGCATGGTTTATTGTAATAAGAGTTTATTCAAACATGGCCAAAGTCGCCTACGGGTGGACGTCACCTACGGGTGGACGGCCACTACGCTAAGTCACCTACGGGTAGACGCATGGCCAAAGTCGCCTATGGGTGGATGCTCACTATGTTAAGTCACCTACGGTAGATGCGTGGCCGAAGTCGCCTATGGGTGAACGGTCACTACGTTAAGTCACCTACATGTAAACGCATAACCGAAGTCGACTATGGGTGGATGATCACCATACTAAGTCGCCTACAAGTAGACAACCAAAAAGGTGACAAGGCACCAAAATTTAGTCACCTCAATTAGTCCACGACCCCAAGTGGACAACTCACAAGGTGACGAGGTACCAACACGTAGTCACCTTAACAAGTCCACAAAGTGGAGGAATCCAAGTCTACAAAGTAGACGACCCTAATATGCAGTCCATCAAGTGGATGACCTCATCTCAAGAGGATGAAATGTTATCAAGTCCATAAAATGGACAAGCTTATTAAGTCCACAAGATGGACGATTTCAACCCAGGAGGATGAAAAAATTATGTAGTCCATAAAATGGACACAAAGTGGACAACCATGTGTTATTAAGTCCACAAGCTGGATGACCTTATTAAGTCCACAAGCTGGACGACCCTATTAAACCCACAAAGTGGACGACATTGATAAGTCCAAAGTGGACGACCTCATCCTAAGAGAATGAAAAATTATTAAGTCCACAAAGTGGACGAGTTTATCATTAAATCTATAGATTGGACAAGTCAGTTAGCAATACCCATGAAATGGACAATTGCGCCAAGTTCCCAAAGTGGACGAGCCCATAAAGCTGACGAGTTCGTCCACCAGAGGATATGACTAATATTACAAGACGACGGTTTTAACATAAAAAATAACGAGATGAACAAGTCTACTGAAGAGACGAGTTGGAATTGTCCAAATGAAAAGGACTTAAACTCCATAAACCTGTCAGTTTAAGCTGAGGAGATTGTGAAGTAGGGGGCAGCTGATAAGGGTAAAATTGTGAATGTGAATATTCATGAATATAGTATCATGAAGCGACGTTCAAAATAGACCCGTTAGCCTCACTTGTCATAAATGGCAGTCAAACAGCTTTAGGACATCTACATCTTTAGGAAGACGGGGTTAACTAGTCATAAATGGAAAGCTGACACTACTAAGCTGAAGGGAATAGGCGTAGCTGACGACCCTGACAAGGGAGTAGGCGAAACTGACGACCCCGACGAGGTAGTAGGCGAAGCTGACAAACCTGACAAGGGAGTAGGCGAAGCTGACGACCCCGACGAGGGAGTAGGAAAAGCTGATGACCCTGACATGGCCTTGCTTGGTCTCCATGTTTGCATATATAAAGAAATATCTTCGCCCCACGCTTGTTGTTAATCAAAAAGACTCCTACAAGGAAAAGAGTCCGAAAAATATGCTCATAAGGATTCCTATAAGGAAAGAACTCTACACCAAGGAAGAGAGGTCAACCCTTTACTACTATAAAAAGCCCTAATACCCTCATAAACCAAGGTATGCATAATTGACCCCGCTTTAGCACTTTAGAGTTGTGAGAAGTTCTAACTTGACCTTCAGAGGGTATTTGGCCGGCACCACACCGGTGCTCTCTGCGAGGTCTTCTCTTTTTATTATGCAGGTGTTGTTTCGAGTGTGCGAGAACCGTGTGGCTCACTGGTGATTTTTTGGGCATCATCAGTGCTAAAAAGAAGAAATACCTTCTCCAACACAAAAGAAAGAAGGAAAAAAAAAAGGCAAGTAAAGAAGGGATTTATGCTTGCTTACCAACATAGATTTATACACTTTCTTTCTCTTTTATCTAACCTCTTTTCTTTTCTTTTTTCTTTTTTTTAATCTTATTTTATCTATGTGTAGACTTTTAATTTAACATTACCTTTCCTAAACATGCTCATACTAAAATTTTATTTTCTCATTCATTAATTAGATTTCTTTATGCGTCCTTGTTTATATTTCTTTATACATTTCGTTTACTTATTTTTCAGCAATTTTTTTAATATTAGAATATAATGCAACAGATAACACAACATAATTTTTGTTAATTTTAATTATCATGGGCCTCCAGTGTAAGATATCTTTCATTTCCTCTTAAAAAGTTGGTCTATTCCCAAGGTTCACTAGTACACCAATGGCCTCTCAATATTTATTTAAAAAAAAAAAAAAAAGTAAACAAAGACCAAAAAAAAAAAAAAAAAAAAAAAAAAAAAGTGAAAAGATAGTGACAAAGTGAACATAGATCAATGCTAATTATGTCATAATATTCAATAAAAAAATCACATTATTTTATTTGTGATTATATTATGCTTTGTTACATAGGAGGAACAATATAATTAATTGGCTTTCTTTTATTATCTTTTACTAGTTAAAGGCATGTGCGTTGCACGGTTTACTTAAAAAGATATATGTAAATAAATTAAAAGATTCAAAACTATATTAATAATTAGTTAGTCACATTATAAAACATATTAATGTTATGACATATAATTAATACATACATTTGATTCACTTTTTTTTAGCACGGTGTGTAATATATACATTTTACATATTAAAACATAAAATAATGATATACAATCAAAATAAGTATTAAATTTATTTTAAATTATATTTGAAACTTTTGCTAATATAATTTTAGATGAAGTAGAATTTTTTGTTAGGTTCTAAAGACTTAGATTTTTATGTATTTAGAACCCTAATGTGTATTGTTGGCAAACCATGATCAAAACAATATGTTTAGTAGTGTTTAGACTTGCTCAAAGTTGTATCTTTTATGTAAAGTTGGAATCAAGCTAATGCATAAGTTACTATGCATTTCGGCTTGGCTCGATCGATCGAATCTCGGGCAAAATACGTTTTTCTGCAGAATTCCAACTCAGCCCTAGTTTGTTTAAAACGTTTAGGGTTTTCTAATTTGTCCTAAGTATAAAAGGCAAACCCTAGCAACGTTTTAGTGTTGCTCATATTGCTGTTTGTGTAAATCTCTTGTGAGATCTAAAAGAGCTTTCCTTTACACAAACTTAGGGTTTTCAAGGAGGAGATATTATCTACACCTTAATGATCAATTCAGTTGCTGCCATTGAAGCTTAAAGAAACACAAGCGGGTATGCTTGTATCTGGTGGTGAATCCAAGAAAGAAGGAGTCCATGGATTCGGAGCTTGCTCGTGGTCGTGTCAGTAAGTTCTACTGGTGGGTAGCAATAAGAAGTCGAGGGTGGGGGCTTGTAAGTCTTGTTGTATGAACTTCGATTCTTTCAAGATAGTGGATTCAGGTTTACCTTGAGGATAGCTAGGTTAAATCCTCCCCAGGTTTTTACCAATTTGGTTTCCTGGGTGATCATATCATTGTGTTATTTATCTTTCTGTTGCTTTGCATGATATGATTGTTGTAATTGTGATAACTTAGATTTGTTAAATTGGACTAAGTAACAACTTCACTAATTACCTAGGTTAATCCAATTGTGTTTTTAAGGGGTCTAAAAACTATCATTTTTAATTTCTTATAGTTTAGAAAATAGATTGTTGTTTATAGTAAATTATTGGTAAAAGAGTTTGATCTACTTAACTATCTATTGTCACTATATTAATAATTAATGACAATTAACTATCTTTATGCATTTCATAGTATAACCTATTACCAAAACACTTTAATTTTGAAAGGAAAAAATTGAAAAGGAATGGGCATTTTGAGGAGATAAAACATGGCATTTGACTTTCCTAATGCATAATGTAAACAAAGAAAGAATAAGTGTTAACCTTATGTGTGGAGTAAAGTTGCTTGAGATGATTATATTTGAGATCTTCACATGCTTTGTAACCAAATTGACAAACAAACTCTTCATAAGAGTGTCATTAAAAAGTAGAATAAATACTAAACTATAACTCTAAACTTACAGGAAAAAACTGAAATTTGTAAAACTTAAACTTTTTCAAGTGCGTGGATTGAAAATTTTAAAAGTAGATAAATCAACACTTAAATTAAAATTGATGACAGAAAAACGTGTATTGACAAAATAAAAATTGTAGATAATTCATATAGTGATGAAGAGGAAAAAAAAATTGATATCAGCAATTAAACATTTGTATCTGTAAGGCTGAAAAATTGATGCCCAAGCCCACTGAGAATAGTCGTGCCTTGCCCTTCAAATTGAGCCCAAACAATAGAATTTGTATAGAGAGTGGGAAAACAGTTCTGGTGTAAGTTAGATTAAGTTTAGTTCTAAGGTTGAAGAACCAAAAGTGAATAAAGAAGAACAGCTCAAAGAGTAATTAAGGATAATGCTGTCCTCGGGCAAGTCCGAGGATAGGTTCTTTGATAAGTTTGTTAAAAGTTCTAATTCAGGTCACGCCCTGTTCATGTTCTTATCTTCATAATTCCTCTGGAAAAGATCCCCCATAACTGGGAGGTTTCCCTCCCTTATATACTCTTCTTCTTTGCATCATATCCCTCCACCTATATGCTTCAGGGCTTCCCTTAGGACACTTGTCCCATTAAAGTTCTACTAAACGTAGTAAAAGGGGTTGCTTAACTGTGAAACTACTGTTCATGTGTCATTTCCTCATTAATGCAGCTGATAAGGTTGTTGCAGTTCATTCAATGTAGATGTGGAAGGTAAACTTTTACAGGAAACTCCCTCCCATTGCCTTGGCCCCTTTCCATGATGCTTCTTCCCCTAAGCGAGCCCTCATACAACATTATCTCACATCTCCTTCCCTTCTTGGACCGATGAAGTCTTCGGGCCGAATATGCTCTTCAAGCGGAATCATGCATGTTACTTCGTATTCAACCCTCCTCGGTCCTCGAACACCCTACAGTATCTATCCAAAAATTAATGTAGCAATAGTTTAAAAGTTGTAATCTTACTGGATTTAGTTGAAATTGAATATTAGTGGAAATAGAATTTTATATTGTTAAAATTTTAGCTAATAGAGTTTAATCACAAGAAAACTATCTTCATAAGAGTTTCATTAAAAAGTAAAACCAATACTAAACTTAAACTCAAACTCTCTTAATTCAAGGGAAATAAAAAATGAATTCGTAAAACTTGAACCTTTTCAAGTTTCTAAGCACGATTGATGAAGATAAATAAAATAATATATTTATCTAAAAAATCATAATAATAGAAAATTTAATGATTGATAAAAATCATGTCTAACCATATTTAATGAAAAGTTGATATGAACAAAAGTATAATGTTAGTCTAATTTGTGGAGTTAATGTTAGTCTAATTTGTTGAGGTGTGAAGCTGTAATCTAAATCTTTAAAGCATCATGATATTGCTCAATTATTCTCCTTTTTATTAATAAAAATTATACTACTCAAGAAAATTAATTTAATCTAATAATGCACATATAAATATAACACAAATACAAATGAAACCCTTGTTGTAGGAGAGAATACAAAATTTGATAATTCTTAAATAATTAATAGATAAAGTGTATATATTTATAGAGGTTTATATAATGGATTTCATGGATTTAAAATTGCATTTATGACTCATAAGCAAAACTTTAAAATTTATATATATATATATATATATATATATATTAAAAAAAAAAACACAAAACAAAGTAGAGAAATACATACCTGGAATAGTTTGGATTGTAGGTTTGATAAAGAGTTCTACTATGGATTTCAAAAACATCAAATAGCCTAAGTAATAAGGGGAAAAAAAGGAGAGTTAGATTTCTAAACAACATAAAAATTGTAAAAGAATAAGAATTATTGATAATGGGGAGAGAAAAGAAGAAGAAGAAGAAGTTGTGCCTAAGAATATGTAAGAATACATGGTAAAACAATATATATATATATATATAGAGAGAGAGAGAGAGAGAGAGAGAGAGAGAGAGAGAGAGAGAGAGAGAGAGAATTTTCAATTGTGAGGAAATTAGATTTCTAATCATTCTAGGAATTATAAGAGAAGAAGAATTAACTTAGGACATATGTTTATCCCAAAAAAAAAAGTCATATAGATTGAATAAAAAAAATTTAGAAGTAATTATCTAAAAAATAAACAAAAATAAAAATGTCAAATAGATTGATTCCGTTGAATATGTAGTTGAATACGTTACTTTATTTATTTGTGTACTATGTTTTTTTTTTTTTTTTTTTGCACGTAGTAATATAATTTAAATAAAAATAAAGGATTAGATGAAGATTGTTGCAAATTTTTTAATTTAATTTTTACGAGTACTATGTTGTTTTTTTTTTTAAGTAATATAATTTAAATAAAAAAAATGATTAGATGAAGAGTTTGGATTGTAATTAAATTAATATTTTTATTAACTTAGAAATTATATAAGAATAAGATAAGAACAAAAAAAAATTATATATATATATATATATATATTTTAAAATATAAAAAAATTTCTACAATTTCGTAAAGCACTTGGCTCAACCACGGCTTCTAAGCCCAACTTTTGTTATATAGTATATGATATTAACTAGTGTATAGCTCTATGTATATGAATGGGTAAAATTATTATACGATTCAAACTATATATATATTTTTAGAAGAAGTTCAAATTATACATGGTATTAGCTTATATATTTTTTTTAAACCATACATTACACGTGACTGTTTAAATATATATATATATATATATATATATATTTAAATTAAATTCAAATTTTATTTTATATTTAATTTCTCTGTTAAAATCTTGGCTTATCATATTTTTTAATTGAATTTTAAATTTTATTCCATAATTAAATTCCCCTTTATATATGATTATGTTTTTTTATGGTTTATTTAAATTGAATTCCTCATTTTCTACACTAAATTAATTCATTTAGCAGCACAAAAATTAAAAAAACTTAGATTAGATAAATATGTGGCGCAAAATTAAACTCCGATTGAAATCCAATTTTTATACTGAATTAACTCACTTTGCACAAAAAATTAAAAACTTAGATTAAATGGGACATGTGGCGCAAAATTAGACTCTAATTGAATTCTAATTTGAAATCTAATTAAATTTTCTCCCAGTTTTACCTATTAATATATATATATATATATATATAGATAATTCATAAATGTTAATAAAGGATTTTATTAGTTAATTTAACTAATTTCATTAAAAAAAAATCAGATTCTTAGATGTAGTTAATTGGCCACTTGAATATTTTAGTATTATAATCACTTTTGCCTTAAAATTACAGGGCTTTGTTGAGTAACATTTCAAAGGCAATAGGAAAGGTACATAAGCTCCCCCCCTCCCCCCCCCCGCCCCATTTTTTTGCTTTTGTTTTCATCTTTCCTTTTTTTTTTTTTTGAATTAAATTTGTTAAATTCCTTTTTTTTTTCTTTTTGAAACATAAATATTAGATTGATTAGATTGAAAAGGAAAGCAGATTACTTTCACCATCATGATTCTCTTTCATAAAATTATAATAAGATCATTATTGTTGTCGTAAAAAAAGAATTAAGAAAAAAAAATAAAAAATGAGAATAAAAAAGAAGAAAAAGAAGAAGGAAGAAGGAATCTATGTGCTTTAAGAAATTTTATCATCTCCTGTATTCAAAGACACTTAAAAAAAAAGGAAAAAGGAAAAAAATTAAAAAGTAATCTATGCTCTTTAAGAAATCTTTCCATCTCTTCAATTCATTTCTAATAACCAAGAAAGGAAGAAATAAAATCAAGACAAAGACACTTTGAAGAGGTACATTTTTGTTCTTTTTCGTAGAATCTGAATTATTTTTTAAAATAATTATCCCCTAAATTGAATGTTATATTTTGTGTGCCTTAATCATGTCAAATATTGCTATTAAAATTTATTACATCTAGTAAGCATTAAATGTCAATTTTTCATTATATTTTAGTTCATCATCACTTTGTGTCCTAAAAAAATAAAATGGTGATTGTGTGTGTGTATATATATATATATATTGTAAAATGGTGTTTGTAGATATTAAAAATAAATAAAATGAGACATTAATACATCAAATGGTGTTTGTGTGTGTGTGTGTATATATTAGATGTAAAGGGAGGTAAAAATATATATATATATATATATATATATTAGCAAAATATACTTTGAAAAGTACATTTTCAAGCACAATTAAAAGACATTAATACATCAAATGGTCATTGCTGGCTCCCTCAGACCCTACTCCCTCTAACCAGGAGGAAATAAAATGTTTGAGACCCAAAGGCACACTCGGCCCAACCAAGAGCAGTCCCTTATAACCCACCCAATACTGCCAAGGCCATGAAAGCCCTCCAACAAAAAAACCACCCCATCCAGCCACAACTTGATAAAGCCTTGATTAGCACCAAAAAAAAAGTTGCTGAAACCTTTAGCAATCTATTATAATTTTTATGTTGACTAATTCCAAGATGGAAGTTTCATTTTAATGGTTTAAGAATTTATATTTCTTAAGCAATCTATAGAATCCTTTCTATTTTGGCAAGAATTTACGTTTTCTAGTGCCAGCAACTCCCTGTACATATGGGATTGCTTGCCAGACCAATTGGACTTTGTGAATTCTCTTTTACTAACCATACATGCCCATAGCTCTTGTCCATCTTTTCAAGATGAGAAGAGTCTAGCATACTCTTGAGCCCATGTGTATCTTTTCACCAGGCATCTGCCTGCATTGATATGGTTGTGTTCCATGTAAACCAATTTGCACCAAAAATTTTGATAATCTGATATGGCTAAGCTATCTTGAAAACTTAGAAGGAAAGTGGATAGAAAATCTCGGACATGTTGGGTTATTGAGGAGTAAGGCAACAACATAAACATTATACAAAGTTTGACAACTACATAAACATTACAACCTATACCCCGACTAGGCTACATTAGCTTAAACTGAAGCAGCATTTGAAACTAATTTAACTATCCATTCCAGTACCCTATATTTACGTATTTAAGTACGTTACCAAAATTCCTCCTTAATACCCATATATCTTCAAAAACAGGTTCCAGTCTCCAATATATGCAATCATCTTTGAGGAGCTTTTGCAACAAGTTTTTATTCTCCATCAGCACAATGACACTGTGAATCCATTTCTCTTGACTGTAATCTTCTAATACTTCCATGCAGTTAAACGTTCACTTTCAGCTAAATTCTACAATGAATTTAGGTTGAACTTGAACATACAGCCTTCAAAATCAAACTTGCTCCTAAAAACCATATAAATCATAAAATATCCACTGCCACAGCCACAATAACTGCATTATGAGATTTATTTTCAGACAGAACATTCAACCATCATTCTAATCACACCCTCTTTGATTGGGGTTGCTAAGAATCAAACCAAATTTCTCATGCAATTTGACAAGAGAAAAACAAATATGACACTTAAAAAGCATTATTAGTTTCTTCATATTAACGTGGAGCCAATGAGGCATTGACAACTGGAAAGGACCAACAGCTATCAAGCGAAAACTATCAAATTAATGAAAGTGCGTCACTCTACTGTCGTGGCATTTAATTAGTAAAAACAGTGCCGTTTAAAGAAAGCAGAATCATCAACAACTATTGTACTATTCTATTCAACAACTGTGTTATCGAAGCTAAAGTTCATAAAGAAGTTAGGAGCAATGGTTGCTGGAGATTGAGGCTCTGTCAGAAGACGTTTGAACTCCTCTCCGAACCCGAAACATCAGTCAACTGGTTCCTAAACATCTGAATGTCCTTCATCAGCTCGATCTGCCACCTCTGTGTTACTTCTATTCCAGCCTCCCTAGTCCAGCTCAAACAACCAGAAATGGACCCATCTTTATGTTTACAATCAAAACTGAATGAATCCCCTCCATTTCGTTCTTCTACCCTTGCATCTCTCCTCAAGCAGGATCGGTTGCCAGTTGGAAGATTCTATAAAAGTCTGGACTTTGCTTATTTTACTACTGTGGATGCTATCCTTTAGTTCTTAACTGTTAGCTACCTTGCACATAGAAATCAAGTTTTTACTATGCATGACCACATTTGTGGCAGGGAAAGGATCTCCCTTGCCTTGTTCCTACAAGACCAAATAGACCATAAAATAAAGACAAACGATACCTAGAAGAACTTTAAGTTCTTTAAATTTCCACTGATCAGCCAGCTCTTGTGGACAGATCAAACAAAAAAAAAGAGCCTGTTAACAGTTTCAAACAAACAAAACCCCTTTGCATACTTTAACATAAAGCAAACCATATTATATGGAAAGGACAAGAAGGAAATATATAAGAATTAGAATTCTAGTTTATTCAGTTTGAACTACCTGTCAATGTGTCATGCCTGTACTAATGAGCTTGTACTTATGGACTTTTAAATAAGGACAACCTAGAAGCCTAGTTCTGAATGTAAGAAAAGAACAGGGGATAGAACAATAAATCTATATACCTTTGGCAGTAAAAGCTTCCAGTTTCAATGTTTACTTGCTTTCCAGCACATGATTTCTACTGCATTCAAAACACCACAAAGTTCTTTGTCTTGCCATTCTTTTTTCATACATTTTGAAACGAAGGAACCAAAACAGCACAAGCAGAAAAGTATAAGATTCAAAGTTTGCTGCATGTTATCCAAGCTAATGTTCACAAAGAATTTAGGGGCAAGGGTTGCTAGGGATATAGACTCTGCAGGGAATCCATCCACCTGTCAAACACAAATATTTGTAAACTGTTGAATGTCCTTCACCACAACCTCTCAATTGACAAACTCTGCCACCTATTTGTAAATTCTCATAATACTAACAAAGAGAAATCTCAAAGCTTGAAGATGCTATGTAGAAAAAGCTGGACAAACTAGAAGATGCTATGTAATAGCCAATAGGGAACATCCTGAAAGCTGGAATATATATTTTTGTCGTTTAGTTGATATGTGTCATTCTCATGATCCCCATTTCTGATTTTTCCTTCATTTTTTTTTTTTTTTTGAAATTGATTTATTAAATACAAAGACATACACATTTTATTAAGAAGAGGCTGTCATTTTGACCATCCAAATAGTTTGAAGTTAGAGAATGTATGGTATGTCAAGGAGGCTTTCCTAGAGCTTCTAGATCAATAATAGATTCTTTTGCTTATCAATTTATATGTAAATAGCATTCATTTTACAATGCTATGAAAAGGTACAAAGTCACTTTTCTTGGTGTTAGGACTTAGGAGCTTCAATATCTACATTAAGCTTCTGTTCATGTATAATATGTAATGGCTTGCATACATGCACATACAGTTAATGGAATTTAATCTTGAAAATCTATGGCAATATCTACTAGAGGCAGTGCCATGTTTAATTTGTGAATATCCACAAAAAGATTAAAATGGAAGAAAAAGCTCAGCTGAAACAACCAGCCATGGACATGCACCTTCTCTATTTTTTCAAAAGAAGCTTGGATCCCCTGCATGTCCTTCTCTCTAAAGGTCTACACTTACTTATCCTGCTACTATCAAGGCTTTTCTTTGTTTTTTGAACTGTAAGTTACCCTGCACATTGAAATCAAACTTTTACAATACAAGACCACATTAATTGCAGAGAAAGGCTCTTTCTTCACAATTTTCCTTGTTCCTACAAGTCCAAATATACCATAAAATAGAGAAAAAGGAAAATGAGAAGTGCTTTAAGATCCCTAAAACTCCCTCCCTTCGTCCAGCTCTTCATCCATGCCTGAATCAAGTAAGGCTGAATGAAATTAGTTCTAATGTACAGATCAAACCAAACCAGATTTCTCTAGATAAAAAGAAAAAGAAAAATAAAAAAATTCTTTCAGTATCTTTGACTCAAAGGACCAAGTCCTCAGATGCCTTCTCAATTCTACCATCACAAGAAGAAAATTAAAAAAAAAATCTCCAAATTATGACAATCATTTTAGAAGGTAATTGTAACCTACATAATTGGTTCCAAAGCTTAGGGTCTTCACTTATGGTTGTGTCAGTAAATATTAATAAAGGGCCTTCTAACTTGGTTTTGACAATTTCTAGTATGCAACAACCATTATCCTTTTTCAACCAAATAAGCCCTAGATTTGGAATGAGGCCTTACGAGTTTGTCAGCAACACAAACAAGAATTTGTAAAATTCTCTCATAATCATTTTGGCTATAGAGTTTTCAAACTAATTCAGAATTCCACCTGAAAGTATCTTTGATTTGCCACAACATGTACAGAAGCTAAGCAATTTCATTTTACATCCTTTTGCCTTTGGGGACATGCAATAAAATAAAAACCCTATATATATACTTCGATGTCTATGAAGGTGTATTATCAATTCACTATGAAATGTATTTCATCAGGTTAAACTGACAGAACAACAATGAAAATGTGACAAAACATAAATTTTAGACATAATGTACCAACAACGATAACAAGTAGTGCAGGGTTTACAAATCTAAGCAGACTACCTTCTCCAATTTTCAACCTTGTCTACACAGTTGTTTGCCTGCTTGAGTCTAATTACTAAAAAGACAAACATGTGAATTGAGTATGGATGGTTTGCCTTGGTAATGATTTGAAATAAGTCAGGAAAATTTCAAGAATATCAAGAGCCCAAAGCACAAAAGTCATATATGGTAAAAATTTCCATAATTAACGAGCAATGTTATGTATAAAATGAGTTTAAACTATTAATATTACAGATCAACGGGGCAATGCAAGTGATAGGCTGATACCAGCCTTCCATTCAAAATCGACATTACATATATTTTATTAAATTCCTGAATGTCGGAAAAAAAGAAATTAGGTGGAATCCAAATAAAGAAAAGAACAAAAAATCTAATTTACTAAAAGATATGTCACATTTAAGTGAGATTCAAATATTATTAAGATCTCACCCATGCCTTTGCACATGCGTCACATGTGATGATGGGGTGTAAGACGTTTTCCTAACATTGGAAAACAATGGCAAAGGCAACTTTGGAACAATAAGTGTTCAATACTATCTATTATTCACAGTATTTGTTGATTTCCATTAGTGACATTGCTACCTTTTTGAACTTCTTCTTCAATAGCAATTATTAATTCATGGTGCGTATCTCTTGCATCTTCACCATTTGTTGATGACAGTAAGTGACATTATTAACTTTACAAATTTTTTCCACAATCACAATCATAAATTCATGGAATTCTACTTTATTCATTTTGAAAAACCTGTCATGCAAACAAAATGAGGCTGCGCTTGTGGATTTCTAAAATGAGGACAGGGAAGGCAGTGATGAGGGTGGGGAGGGATTCAGAGGTTGCATACTTTACAGATCAAAGTACTAGAATCCTTAGATTTGGGAAACTAGAAGCAGAAGGAGGGTTGAGAAAAATTATTACCTACCAAACTCAAAGACACCAACATTGTAGAAAAGAAGAGACAGAAAGGCAGCCCCACCAAAGGTTAGACCGAGCTTTACCAAAACATGTGGAATTGTGGTGCGGACCATGTAGAAGGGAAGACATTTGGTGAAGCAACAGATGCACAATAAGCATAGGGTACAGGATTGGAAACGGCATAGTGAAGAGTCCAAATGCTAGACATTATATCCACCCGCTTGACAGAACACTTGGGATAGTATCACTGAGGGCATTTTTTCAAGCAAAGGAGAGGAAACTCTGCAAGACATCACTCTCAAATTTCTCTGCCTCTCTCTCCCCTCTGCACTCGTGGCTTCTCTCTCCTCTCCACACATTTTGCTACTGATTCCAAGCTCTAACTCAGTGTGTGTGTGTGTTTCACTTTGTGGAGTTTCTATGCTTAATGAAAATTTAACGGAGTGAGAAGTACTGTTTTAAACGGAAGAAAACAACAATAAACCAGTACAATAAGAAGCTTTTTGTTGCATTTCTTTGTTTGTTCTAGTCAAATTGCTAGGAGTCTCATTGACAACTCTAATCAAATATATGGTGGGCAATCCATTAATATTTGTACACATGAAAAAGAAGAAAGACAGTGACTTACAGAGAAAAAAGTTGATTAACCTTCAATCACCTAGCTCTTCAGCACTTTCCTTGTTCTCACTTGATTCCTCACAGTTCCTCACCCATAAATTTCGTGACTCTTTCAATCCTTTTTGGGTGAGGTTCGTAATTAGAGCTTGGCTTTGTAACCTTCCGCTGCCGCTGCCGCTGCCGACGAATTGTCGAAATTAAGATCTTCAACGTCTTTCTTGTATACCATTCGCAACCCGCACTTCTTTATCATAAAGCAATTTATCAGTCTCTCCTTCCAATCTGACTGATAAAAGTTATATTCACCGTAATGAGAATCAATTCTAATTCCAATCTGACTGAATCCATTTGCATCGCATTCGCACAATGATTTCTTCATTTCTTCATTTGCATTGCATTCGTAGAATTGAGGACGCAAAATAAGTTGCCAAGTGTGATCCGATAAAGGAACAAAGTTGAGCGTGCTTGTATTATTATTCATTTCTTTTCCGTTAACTCTCAACCAACAGGTAAGTGAACCTTCTTCGGGGATTTGGTGATGTGGATGAGAACAAAATACAGCGCAAACAGCAATCCTGATCCACTCATTACACAAAAGAGAATTAGGTTCTTGAATACTAACCTCATCCCCAATACTTTGATGCGTAAACCACTTTGGAATTTCACTTCCAGGGATAACACTATCATAACTGTAGAAGCGGCGATGGCACCGAAAGGAACTTATTATCGCTGCAAATAACAGGAATCCATTGTCAATGAAGCCTTGATTCTCAGCCAATTTACTGCAATTTGTAAGGTGGAGGGAAAGCCCTAATGGAGAATTTGATGGTAATAGATCTGGTAGCGTTTCTAGTGAGGTACAATTGTTCACCTCAATATAAATAATATTTAATGGAAGCTTTGGCAATGATAGAAGACTCGTACAATTGTTCACCTCCAACTGATACAACCTAGATAGTTGAGCAATGTTTTCCGGAAGGCAACTAAAATTATTGCCGCTTAGACATAAATCTTCTAAAGAGAATAAGCGACAAATATCATTGGGGATTGCATTGAGATTGCAATAACTTAGATTCAGACGGGTCAAAGAACACAAGCCCCATAAAGAAGTCGGTAACAAGCCCATGTGATTGGGACTTCTCCGCTTAAATCCACCCAAAGCTAGTGTTTTAAGAGTTTGAAAAATAGTATTGGAATAAGCCATAAGACCTGTGGCAGTTCCACTCACATCAACCTCTTCTACCCTTTTCTCAATCACCAAGTTTTCCGGTAGTTTTGAGCATCCAGAAAGATTGAGATCTTTGAGCCATTTCATATTAAAAAAGGTACTAGGAAGAGACATGAGATTTTTGCAATCTTTTACATTCAATGAAACAAGCCCAGTCAAATTTTCAATTGATGTTGGTAATTTTGTAATAGCAGTTCCATCCAAGTAAAGCTCTGATACATTTTTCATATTTTCTCCAAACTCTGGAATTCTTTTTAAATTTGGACAACCAGAAAGAATAAGGATCTCAAGAAACTCCATTTCAAACTTGCTTGGAAGACTTTTGAGGTTTTTGCAATCTTTTAGATTCAATGAAGCAAGGCCAGTCAAATTCCCAATTGATGTGGGTAATTTTGTAATAGCAATGCCATCTAAGTAAAGCCTTGATACACTTTCCATATTTTCTCCAAACTCCGGAATTCTTTTTAAATTTGAGCAACCAGAAAGAATAAAGATCTCAAGAGACTCAATTTCAAACTTGCTTGGAAGACTTCTGAGGTTTTTGCAACCTCCTAGGTTAAGAAAAGTGAGTTTTTGATGAACTCCAATTGATGGGTGCAAGGAACGTAAATTTATACAACCCTCAAGATCCAATTTCTCAAGATTTGGGATTTCGTTGAAGTCAGGAGTTTCAATCAATTTTAGTGATTCCTTCAATTTGATGAACTTCAAACTATCAAAAGACTGTTAAAATCCAAAAAGGAAAAAAAAAAAAAAATTAGCTTCTACAAAACCATACAGTATAATGAAAACTTAAAATTAAAGTTGTAAAAAGTACCTAAATTACCTTTTGTTGGAAACTTGGTGGAAAATATTTTGAAGGGAATTCACTCCAGTCAAGAAATCTCAAGGCATTAGGAAGATATTTGGGCTCGTGCAAAAGGTGAACGTTATCAATTATGAGCAATTTAAGATCATGAACCTTTGAAAAGGATTCAGGATTCCAATATGCCTCTTTTTGTTTATGCAACTTTAAGACTATGCCTTGAATTGCTTTTGTTCCCTAGTAATCATGAATAAAATAGATTAGTGAATTGCAAAATGTAAGATTACTAAAGCTACTCTAAGTTTACTCTTTTAAAGCTTAGGTACAAATACAATACTTTAGGTGCAGTTCATTAGATTTCCCAATAAAATTCGAACTCATAGTTGAATTTAATTTAATTATCCTTGAAAATGATGACATTGTATTTTATTGGTCAATCCAAGCAAGCGAGTGAATTTCATTTGGGAAACTAAAATATAGAACCTAAAGTATTGTATCTAAGTTTTCACATTGAATAATATAATAGGATACATGATCTAGTTTTCTAAATAACTGCTTACCGTATTTTCTGTCAGTACATCGTTAATGTCCTTAAACAACCACAGTTTGCCACGTTTTCCCGGCTCTTTAGGACACTCTTCATAAATTATGTTCTTGCCCATTTCATGAAGCAAATCATGCATCCACAAGGTAAAATCATCAAATTTAACAAGAGATTTATCAAAAAGAACCCCCAATCCAATATCTGGAAAAAGGTCAAGATAATTTAGTATTTCTACTACATCTTTTTTCTTCTTATGATTAAAGAAACAAGCAATATTTAGGAATATTTCCATCTCTGTTTCATGTAGTCCTTCAAAACTTATTCTAAGTACTTGGAGAATATCTTTTTCAGGAAACTGTTTTAGTCTATTTAATGTACTTTTCCATTGATGGATACTTCTACCAAACAAAAAAGAACCCAAAATCTCAATAGCTAAAGGAAGGTCATTAGCATAATATACAAAACCTCTGGACAACTCTCGATATTCTTTGGGTGGATGATCTTTTTTAAATGCTTTCAAACTCAAAAGATGAAGAGATTCATCATGAGTCAATCCATTAGCCTCATATATTTCATCTACTCCAAGGGTCTGTAGCAAATGCTTATCTCTTGTTGTTATGATAACTCTACTACCTAAACCAAACCATATATGATCCCCTGCTAACTTGTTTAATTGGTCTAATTGATCTACATCATCAAGAACGAGAAGAATTTTTTTATGACGTAACCTGTTCTTGATCACAAAAACTCCTTCATTAACATCTTCTACACCCATATTTTCATTCAAAATTTGAAGAATGAGTTGTTGTTGTAATCGAACTAAACCATCTTTTTCACAAACTCCCCTAACATTAGCAAGAAAACAACAACCTTCAAAGTTATTTGAAATCTTACGAAAAACAACTCTAGCAAGAGTTGTTTTACCGATTCCTCCCATCCCCCAAATACCCACCATGCGAATATTGTTTGACCCTAAATCCAAACATGACTCCAATTTCTCCACTCGAGAAATTATTCCTACTAGGTTTTCGGTACATTCTGAGAATGCATAACTTAATTTATGCCACAATTCTCCCACAATGCTCTGGATAATTTGTGACTCAGGCCTGCAATGAAGAAAAAAAATATGTAGTTAGTATAAACCACAATAAATACGTTAATAAAGGGTAGAAAATCCAATTTTCTATTATGCTGATTGAAAATTAATTGGCTCAAGACAGAACTTGAAAGAACTACAGACATGTATTTTGGTCTACATAAGGTTCAAAACAATGCTATATATGAGGTAGGTGTTATGTGAATATTTGAAAGAAAGAAATGACAAATTGGATTACCTATCTTGTACATGCCATCCTTTGAGATTGGCTACTTCTCTTAAAGCAGTTCTCTATGCTTGCACCTTGTCTATGCAGTCCTTGAAATTTTCTTCATGTTTAGCAAAGGCTTGGGCAAAAGTACCCATTTGTTTTCGTATAGTAGATGGATCCACATCATAAAAAATTGGTAGAACCATCATCTTCATTTCTTTCATGCACCTAATGATCTTTACAAGTTCATCCAAACACCATGTAGAAGATGCATAGTTTCTTGAAAGAATGACAATTGCAAACCTTGATTTTTCTATTGCTTTCAAAAGCTCTAATGAAATAGATTTTCCCGTCTCAAGTTTTTCCTCGTCTCTAAAGGTGAGAATGCCCTTTTGTTTTAAGGCAACATATAGATGGTCAGTAAATCTATTGCGTGTGTCCTCACCTCTAAAGCTGAGAAAGACATCGTATTTCCATTGTGGTGTTGAAAAAGAAATTGATGACGAAAATGAGGCAGATGGAGTGCTAATGGCAGCCATTAGAAATATATTGGCAAATCTTGAACTACAATAAAGATTAAGAAAAAAGTACATTCAATTAAGTTTAAAAGAGAAATTAAAAGGAAAAAAAAATGAGAAGAAGAGAACGATTTGATGTGGAGGAATACATCCTCTGTTTTCAGTTAAGTAAACAACTCTTTTTTCTTTTTTAAACAAAGTAGGCATGCAAGTGCCCTTTACATCCAAGAATCGACCTTGCAAACTTAAAATTATATAATTGTATTTATCACTACAAAATAAATGCTATGCTTTTAATAAATTTTTTCTAAGTATCAAACCTCTTGATCTTCATATATAGGATAAACCCTTCCCCATGTCAATGCATGCTGCATGCACTCATTGTATCCTCACACCATTGATCAATCACAGCTAAAATGACGCATCCTTTTAGTTTTCCCAAAAAGAATACTTCATCTATTCCAAATTCTTGGCCCTCTAGTAGTCCCATAAGGTTGTCCTTTATTTTAAAGTCAATAAATAAATTTCTCAACTTTCCCTTTATTTTACCTTTATAATTAAAGACAATGCATTATTCTCTGTAAAAAAAAAAAAAAATACATAGCATTAAATGTTGTTCCCTTAAAAAGTAGGATTTTTTAATAGAACCAGCGACATTGAATGGAGGTAATAGTAATTTGATCCATTTCACAATGATTCCCTAATATGCCAACAATTAGATGTAACATAATAATAAAAATATTAAGAGAAAAACGTTTGTAATTTAATATTTGGTATAAGAGGAGAATAAGTATGGACTCATTTTTATTGTGTTGTTTGTTACATTATAGTGGTCAAATAAGTAATAATAGTCACTAGAGATTTACCATTAATGGATGGCATTATCTCTTACTACAAACATACTTTTTTTATGGGGAAAAAATGGAAAAGAAACCAAACCGACCAGTTTTAGAGATAGCGAGGATGTCTCAAGCTACTAACTCATGGGTTCAGTCAGACAAAGTCAGATCATTGGTCCATTAATATGAACAAACATTTTAACCGTAATGATTATATATATATATATATATATATATATATATACTAGTCGCTAACCCGTGCGATGCACGGGAATAACTACTGAATGAGTTTCAACGGGGGGAAAAACATCATTTTTGAGTTGCAGTAGTAAGCAAAACTACATGAATTTTTTTTTTTAAAATGATATTAAAAGAAATAGCACAAAGTGTTATTAGTTATACAAAAGAAAGAAATGATGTTTTATTTATTAGTTTTTTGTGGGAATAAATAAGAGACAGAATATTGCGTCTCTAGTTTAATTAGATATATATATATATATATATATAAGATAGGTTGTAATATATATACCAAAAGTTGCCTATTAAAAGTCATAACCATTCAAATTAGATATATCGAAAGTTGCTTATTGAAAAGTTATAACCCTTCATATTAGATATACCAAAATGTGTCTATTGACCGAAAATGTTCCTATTGAATGAAAAGGTGCCTATTGACCTAAAATGAGCATATTGAATAAAAATGTATCTGTTAACTGAAAATGTGTTTATTACGGTGTTTTTAAATACTCCATCCGTCCCACTTTGTTTGTTCTGTTTGAAAAGTCAAACTTTTTAAGGGAACATCATTTATTGTCTTGTCTACCTTTTAAAAATAAATTTATCAAAAAATTGAATTATTAATAGGAACATTAGTAAATATGGGTATAATAAGAATATTAGTAAATTAATAACTCTTATTTTTAGAAATAGGACATTATTTTGGAACATTCAAAAATGAAATGGAGGACAAACAAAGTGGAACGGAGGGAGTATATACATAGCATAAATTTATATAGTCGCATGGTGCAATAAGAAGTGGTCGACAAAAAGTCTAACATTTTGCTTTTATATTATACAAGCCCCATCAGTGTACAATCCACCTTTTTTTTTTTTTTTTTTTTTCAAGTTCTACGCATCCAAATATTGGGCTTATACTCCAATTTTTTGAAATTACTAACAATAGCTCTCATAATGCTATTTTAATGAGTCCCTTGATGAATTAGTAAAGAGGCTAACTAATAACAAAATTGGCAGCAACGCCAAAATTGAGTCTAATAAAATAGATTCAAAATATTTGACTCTATTATATTGACCAAATTTTCTTTATTCATCAAACCCATACACCTTTGCACATAAAAGGCCAAAGCTAGGGTATTAGCATTAATGACATGTTTAACTGTCATTTACATCCATGCAATCTTTCATAACATATCCATCATGTATTGCCAAATACACAGCTAACGAATTTAACAAAAGATATCAACCGTGTTTATATATATATATATAGGGTCATGCAAACGAGTGCCCTTAGGGCACTGGTTAAGAATCCATTTTAAGAAAGTTTTAACATTACTTTTATAGGAAAAAAAAAAAAAAAAAACTGTCAAAATATTAATTGGTAGCATTTCCCATACATATTACTCATAGATTGCATGCCATTAACTCTTGCCATTACAATCTTGCACATAAGTCAAGAATCATACCTTTTATAAATTATAATGAAACCTGTTTCTTTCTTTCCCACCATTAATTAACCCAAACCGGTACAAGGCTTGGGTCATCAAACCGTTCGTGGTTTCATGAAATAAAAAGAATTAATGGCTTCCAAATTAGACATGTATTCTCATCAAATACATATAGCCAATAAATCAATTAGGCGGTTTCACGCAATAAATAAATACATATAAGTCACCCAAAGAATCCACCAAGTAGTAACTCAAAACCAATTTGATAGTTTCATATATACTTCTTTATATCAAACTCTATTTACTGTATTCGTTTTATTGTTGCATCGTGAGATTGTCTAAGGTTGTTGTTTGAAAAAGGAATAATATTAGAAAAGAATAAACCAATTACGTTACTATGTAATCCAACATCAAAATCAATATCACCACTGAAAGTAATATTAACGCAAATATGAAAATGAATCACACAATAACACATACTTAGAACTCACGCAAATCCTTTGAGTTTATGAAACAAATACTGTGCTACGTTAACCCACTTTTTATTTACCATACATTTGAGGAGAGGTATTTGACCTTTAAACTTGTTTTGGAACTTTGCTGGCTGGTGCTATCAAAAAGAGAATTCCTGTTGCAAATACTAAATTTCGGATAGAGGGAGAGAGAGAAGGGAAAGAAGAATGTTCAGTGAGAAAAATATAAAAAAAGAAGTGATGTTTTTTTTATAACTACTGCCCCAAGAGTTGTGTCTCTAGTTTATAATAATAGGTTTTTTTTTTTTTATGGTAAACGTTTAATTGAAAAGATACAATTGTGTTGTTTCTCAAAAAAAGAAAAGATACAATTGTTGTGTTTTTAGTCATAGATGTGGAATTAATTTATGTAACCACGTGGCACAATGAGGAGAGGTAAACAAAAAGTCAAACGTTTCAACTATTAGTTATTATTATATAGATATATATATATATATATATATATATATATATATATAAAACTGTTGTGGGTCAAGTCAACAATTTTTTTAAAAAAAAACTCAAAACTTAAAAGTAAGATTGGATGTTATCAAATTTATTTATTAAAAAAAAAAAATTAAGAAAATAACAAAGACCCAAGAAAATTTTTATTTTTTCAGCAAAACAAAGTAGGTATACAAGTGGTATCTCTCTTTTCCTGACATTTTTTATGAAAAACCACTGAAAATGAGATTTGAGAGAAAAGACCCTTCATAGAAAGCCACTTTTTGACATCAATTATACAATTTTTTTACCAATTCAAACTAGCAACTATGCCTCTTTATCAATTATAATTTTTATAAGTTTGGAATTTTAGTGAGTCTTAAAAAAATAAAAAATAAAAAAACTGCGTCCTAAAAATTATGATTACTGCATTGAAATCAAGAAAGAAGTTATTGCTACACAAACACTATTTTATCTTAGCGAAACTTTTTTTTTTTTTTTTTTGACAATCTCACAACTACTACAAGAGGAAAAATTCAGATATAAAACAGGAAAACACAAAAAAACCCAGAAATAAATTTTACTTTTCTCCACTTTTCCACTGTTTTCCCATCACTCAAACAGAAATTGAACACAAATCAAATATAAATTTAATTAAATAAAAACAGAGAATTCACACAGAGTATTGAATAAGAGAAGAGAGAGGACCTTAAGGATGCTGATCACTTTGTCAAGGTCGATGAGATGAAGAGAGAGAGAGAGAGAGAGAGAGAGAGAGAGAGAGGCAATCGGTTGAAAGAACAGAGAATAGAAGAGAAATTGTGGAGAGTATAAAATGTTGATATAATTGTAGGAGTGGAGTATTAGGAAGAAAGATATTATTATGTAAGCAAAGTTGTGAACATGACAATTACCCAACAAGAGGACTAGTAGGTGGTCCAATTATGAAACTTCTTCTTATCTTAATTACTGAAGCAAGGCATAACTAAATTCCATGATGGAAATTTGATAATTACCCAACAAGTGGACTATCATGTTTGGACTTTTGTGAAGGCTAAATTCCAAGATGGAAATTTCTTTGTAATGAAAGTTTTGTTGCCAGTATTTGTCTAAGAACTTTTATTTGTAATCGTTCATTCGGTGTTCATTCGGTGTAATTGAGGATGAAGACAAAAGTTTGTTGTTCACTCAACTTCACTCTACACATTTACAAATTTTGGTCCAATGCACTTATGATCTGTCAAGCGAATATAAGAAAAAATTTACAAGTTTGGACAAAACTCAATATTCAGTTGAGGAACAAAGTCATCAATAAGCTCATGGTGAAATTAGCTAACATTTTTGCATAAACCACAAACCTAAATAGGAATTAGACTAAAGGCCATAATTCATTAAAAATTAATAATTTAATATACAATCAAAACTAAAACTAAAAAATAAATCTAACAAGAAAGACTAGATAAACGAATTAAAGAAAGCTATTGGGGTCATGCAACACTTTACTTCTCCATCAATGAGCCTATAGAATTAGAGTCCCACCTATATTGGCAAGAATTTATGTTTTCTAGTGCTAGCAACTCCCTGGACATGTGGGATTTCTTGCCAGACCAATTCTCCTATTGGGTATTCTCTATTTCTAACCAAATGATTCTAGCTCTTAACCATCTTTTCAAGATGTCTAGCACAAGGTTAACCGGGTACTTATAGGCTCAGCCATTGTTAAAGCTTCAACCTTAGACCTTGAGATCGCCCCAACATTTCTTCTTATTCTTCTTCTCAGTCTCGCTCGCCCCTTCTCCCTCTGCATTTTTGCCGACTGCTGCTTTTGCATTTTCTCTTTCTCTCTGAGTTTTTTCCTTTGCACTCTAGAGTCTTCTAGTCTAATTTGAAGATGATTCACAACTTGCTTTCTGTCACTCCCTAAATACATCCTGTCAACCACTCTTTTTTTTTATTATTTATTTTTTTTATTGGGTTTAATCAATTTTTTAATGCTTTGTATGGCCACTCTTCTAGTTTTTTTGTTTATTTTTTATTTTTAAAATTTTCATAAATGGTTGAATATTCAAACGGGCTTTAGAATAAAACGATTTAGTAGGTAGTCAAATGGGCTTAAGCATGACTTAAGATAATTTAGACATAAGCTGTCATAAAAAGATTAAAAGAGTAAAATATTGAGCTTTAACAAAAAAACTATTTAGGTTTTCTTAAGATTTAGTATTTCTTATTTTGCCTTATGAAAGTTATAATATAAAAAAGACATTTGAAAAATATATCTCTATATTTATTTGGACTATTTAAGTTCATTTTTCTACTTTTATTAATTTAATATATTTATTTATATTTTAAATAATTATTAAATTAATTATGACATTATCACGGTTTGACTTCAATTCAACCTCAAAAACCTTAAACATCTCCCTCTTATGGTTCATTGAACGATCCGGATTTCAAAACCATAAAATGTATAACCTACCTTCTATCATTAAATTTTCTCCAAAAAAAAAAAAAAAAAAAAAAAAACTTTTGTCATTAAAAAAAAGGGTAAGTTAGATGATGAAAGATTTTTTTTTTTTTTTAAATCAAGAAATTTATTTTAAAAAAATTTCAATAGTAATACTAATTTTTTTTAGGAGAAGATATTAGTTTTGTTTAAGTAGGTTTTCATGTCCAATGGACTCTTAGCTCTTCGCCCTTTCATGGGCTGAAGTGAGAGTTTAAGGTGGTGGAGCCTATTTTGATTTAGAGCCGTTGATAATGGACTAATCTGCCCTGGATCATAGCACAAGACCGGGGGTGACTAAAAGGGGTAAAATGGAAAATCGGCACATTAATTTTTTTTTTTTTAAGATTTCTGAACTAAAGTACCATGTAAATTAATACAGGCCACAATCATATTACTTTTCTTTATCCCCTCCCTTTTCTCTCTCTCTCACGCTTCAAAGCTCAAGTATGACAGATTTCTAGCTCTCACTCTCACACTAGCCCATCAACATTTGATTAATTTTGGTTACCCAGTTTATAAATTTTACTTTTCTCCCCTTTTTCAAATTAATAATGGAGATATAATTATAAATTTATACTAATTTTATTTTCCATCTTTTCATTTTTCTTCTCAACCAAACAAATGAATTTTCTATCTCTTTACCTTTTCATCCCCCCAACTAAACACACATAAGAGAACACTCAAATATCTTCTATACTCTCATTTTTTATCACATTTTTATTTTAAATCCTCCTACTTTTCTAACCCTTGATTCAAATGTACCCGAGAGATAGACAACTTTTTCTTACTGTTGTGCTAAGCCTATATTATGGGCTATTATTGGAACCACCCAAACCATTTGTTTGATTGGCATTGTGCCACTATCTTCTTAGATGGACACCATAGACTCTCAAACCATGGAAAAAACAAAAGATTTGAGATCCAAAGCACACTCGGCCCAACTAACACCCAGTCACTTACAACTTAAAACCCACCCAATACTGACAAACAGACAAAGGCCATGAAAGCTCTCTAACCAAAACCATCACACAAGCGATCCAAGGTCCAAATCCATACTCACAAATCAACCTACAACAAAACCACTCCATTTAGCCACAAGTTGTTAAAGCCTTAAAAAATCTATTAGGATTTTTGTTAAGGCTAATTCCAAGATAGATGTTTCCTTGTAATGAAAAATTTCATTGTATTTGTTAAAAACTTTTACTCATAATCATTCCGTGTAATTGAGGAAAAAAGTCATCAATAAGCTCAAAATGAAATTAACTAAACTTCAGTCTCTCTTTGGCTCATTTCTCTCATTTGGACCATTTTGCATGAGACCTCAAACCTTAATACAAATTAGACTCCAAGCCATAATTTTCTAAAAAATACAATCTTAGTACTAAATTTAAACTTAAAAACTAACCAAACTTTAATCATGGAAACCATATTTCCAATCATAACTAAAAAAGTGATTTTCTCCAATACTAATAGAAATTGCATAAGAAATAAAGTTCAAAAATTTAAAATCTTTTTTTGACATTTCATTTAACCTTATATAAATTTTAAAATCTTCAAACACTGTTACTTTTTGAAAATCTAATGAACGATGTTATCTCTCATTTAACGTCTTTGTTATGCAAATCATTAGTTAGTAAATATATAATGGTAAGAAGCATTATAAATGAAATCATTAAAAAATAAAAGATAAAATTAGTTAGCAATTATCATTATGGAGTAGTAGTCTATGGTTTAGCACATCTAATGAAGTGGAATATATATATATATATATATAGTTTACTTAAAGGTATATGTAAAGATTCACATTTTAGGTGCGTGTGTGTGTGTAAAGGTTAAAAAAAAAAAGTTAAATGTAAGGTTCTATATATATATATATATCTATATATAATGAGATCACCAAAAAAATATTATCACGCGCAACATGTGAGTTTGCGACTAGTTAAATAATAATCACAAGAGCGAATATTTAATATAACATAGTTGGGCCCAAACTCATAAGTTTATGCTTTTGGATTAAATGGTATCCCAACACCTTTCAATTGGAGTCACCAAGCTGTTGTATTACGTAATTGCTTCTTAACTTTTGAGATTGGGTATTGGAAGCAAAGAGACATAGTCACATGCAAGCTTGCACATATATAATAAGGGGTTTCTCTCTAAACAACTTGATTGTTCTTTCACAAATTGAAGATGCCAAGAACTGTTTTGCACTATTTATTATATCCCTGATCGGTTTGGTTTCCAACGTTCTGCCTACTTCCACAAACTGTTTACTACTTAGTTCACACCATGGACCTAGATACAACTATTTGATAGTTCGATTGATGGGCCAAGAGTCCAATTTTTCCAGGGCTAACCCATGTATTACTAGAGGTTTAATTTAGCATACTTTCATTCTGTTTATGCACACCAATGGAAAAATGATTTTGAGCAAGTACTAAGCAAAATCACTAGTGAACTTACAGAAACCCTTTCTAGGCATAGCTCAACTCATGGTGCAAATCCATTTGCAAAGTCGTAATTTATTTATAACACAATAGAAATCCATTGAATTTTAAGATTACATTTTCAATCTGATGCATTGGGTTAAATTTTCAATCTGATTACATTTATGCATTGGGTTAAATTTAATGCATAGAAGCAACTATATTTACTAATGGCAGCATTCTAGAGACTTCTGAATGCAAAACACTGCAGTCCAAAAGGTTTAGTTCTGCATCAGAGAGTTGCATCAACAGCAAGGAAGTTTTAAGCTAGGAACTCAATGGGTTCGGCCAGACAAACTCAATTCCTAAAATATATTCTTTGTATTATTTTAAAATATAAATGCTCTAAGAGAACGACAGTGATTCATATGAACAAACTTTTCTTTTTTTGGTTCAGTGACACAAAGGAACAAAAACCAGCACTAGAACGATGATGACAACAATGAGGCTCCTTGATTACTCATTGAAGCCATTGGAAATATGTTGGTAAAGTGATAACTAGGAAAATAACTAGGGAAGAAGAATATATTTTGAAGTGGATTTTTTCCTTCAAAGAGGAAGTAAAAGAGAGAAATAAAAGAGATAGATGTGTTTGAAAAGTAATAACTTACAGAATTGAGGACTTGCAGCAGTAGTGGTAAAGCCCAAAAGCTGCTTGAAACAACCTGGCCTTCCAACCTTTTCTTTTCCCAGACTGATTATTCTTGACTGCAAGTAATCATAATTTCCTACTAAGAAAAGAAGATAATCTAGTATTTTTACTGCACTCTTCTAGGATAAACCCTTCCCCATGTAATTGGTTGTTTAAATGTTATGGGCCAAATCAACAAAAAAAAAAAAAAAAATTTCACTCAAAAGTAAGATCTATGAAAATTTTAATTCTTTAGGTCATCACTCTCTTGCTGGCATCTTTTAGAAAAAACCATTAAATATGAGAGCTGAGAAAAAAGAAAGGAAAAAAAAAAAAAAAAAAAAAAGCCTCTTTTTGACATCAATTATATACATATACATACATATAAATAAATAAATAAATATATATATATATATATATATATATATATAATGAGATTATTAACAAAACAATTAGAGATAATGATTGCAAGATTGGCTGTGGAACTTGATCAAACATGCAATTGAGATTATTAAGAGATATGAAATTGTGATTGGGGGGCATAAAGCTTAGTAACGTTCATGTACTAATTATCTATTGGAAAAAGAAAAAAAAATTGATTAATAATTTAGAAAGAAATAGAATTGAAAATTTGGAATTTTAGTTAGTCTTTCAAAAAGCTGGTCTCTACAAATTATGATTATCACACAGAAATCAAGAAAGTTATCCAAACATTATTATTAATTATTATTATTTTCACTTTTCGCATTATAATAGTAAGGGAAACAGTTTTTATTTGACAATCTCACAACTGCTACAAGAGGAAAAATTCAGATATAAAACTGAGAAACACAAAAAACCCAAAAATAAAATTTACATTTCTCCTCCTTTTCCACTGTTTTCTCATCACCCAAACAGAAATTGAACACCAACCAAATATAAATTTAATAAATAAATAAATAAACAGAGAATTCACAGAGAGTATTGAATAAGAGAAGAGAGAGGACCTTGAGGATTCGGATGGATCACGTTGTCAAGGTTGATGAGATGAAGAGAGAGACAGACAGAGAGAGAGTCGGTAGGAGTGGAAAACAGAGAATAGAAGAGAAATTGTGGAGAGTATAAAATGTTGATATAATTGTAAGAGTGGAGTTGCTAGAGCCTAGAGAGATACTATTTAAAGCAAAGCTGTGGACATGACAATTACCTAACAAGTGGACTAGTAGGTGGTCCAAATACGAAAATTCTTCTTATCTTAATTATTTAAGCAAAGCAGAACATGATAATTACCCAACAAGTGGACTAGTAGGAGGTCCAATCTGTGTGGACTTTTGTGAAGGCTAACTCCTTATAAACTATGTTCTTGCCCATTTCTTGAAGCAAATCATGCATCTGCAAGGTATGACCACGGAATTTAACAAGAGATTTATCAAAAAGAACCCCCAGTCCAACATCTGGAAAAAGATCAGGATAATCTAATATTTTCGCTACATCATTTTTCTCCTTATGATTAAAGAAACAAGCAATATTTAGGAATATTTCCTTCTCTGTTTCATGTAGTCCTTCAAAACTTCAAAACTTATTCTAAGTACTTGGAGAATATCATTTTCAGGAAACTGTTTTAGCCTATTTAATGTACTTTTCCATTGATCGATATTTCTACCAAACAAAAACGAACCCAAAATCTCAATAGCTAAAGGAAGCCCATTCGCATAATATACAAAATATTTAGACAACTTTAGATAATCTTTGGGAGGATGATCTTTTTTAAAAGCTTTCAAACTCAGAAGATGAAGAGATTCATCATTAGTCAATCCATTAGACTCATATATTTCATCTACTCCTAGGGCCTCTAGCAAATGCTTATCTCTTGTTGTTATGATAACTCTACTACCTAAACCAAACCAAAAATGACTCCTTGCTAACTTGTTTAATTGATCTAATTGATCTACATCATCAAGAACGAGAAGAATTCTTTTATGACATAACCTATTCTTGATCACAAAAACTCCATCATTAACATCTTGTACACTCATATTTTCATTCAAAATTTGAAGAATGAGTTGTTGTTGTGATCGAACTAAACCATCTTTCCCACAAACTCCCCTAACATTAGCAAGAAAACAACAACCTTCAAACTTATTTGAAACCATACGAAAAACAACTCTAGCAAGAGTTGTTTTACCTATTCCTCCCATCCCCCAAATCCCTACCATGAGAACATCATTTGACCCTAAATCCAAACATGACTCCAATTTCTCCCCTCGAGAAATTATTCCTACTAGCTTTTCAGTATTATCGGAGAATTCGTAGCTTAATTTATGCCATAATTCTCCCACAATGTTCTGGATAATTTGTGACTCAGGCCTACAACGAAGAGATAAAAATATGTGGTTAGTGTAAATCACAATAAATATGTTTAAAAAAAGATAGAAAATCCAATTTTCTATTTTGTTGATTGAAAATTAATTGGCTCAAGACAAAACTAGAAAGAATTACATACATGTATTTAGGTCTACATAAGGTTCAAAACAATGCTATATATGAGGTGGGTGTTATGTAAATATTTGAAAGAATGAAATGTCAAATTGGATTACCTATCTTGTACATGCCATCCTTTGAGATTAGCTACTTCTCTCAAAGCAATTCTCCATTCTTGCACCTTCTCTATGTAGTCCTTGAAATGTTCTTCATGTTTAGCAAAGGCTTGGGCAAAAGTACCCATTTGTTTTCGTACAGTATATGGATCCACATCATAAAAAATTGGAACAACCGTCATTTTCATCTCTTTCATGCACCCAATGATCTTTACAAGTTCATCCAAACACCATGTAGAAGATGCATAGTTTATTGAAAGAATGACAATTGCAAACCTTGATTTTTCTATTACTTTCAAAAGCTCTGGTGAAATAGATTTTCCTATCTCAAGTTTTTCCTCATCTCTAAAGGTCAAAATGTCCCTTTGTTTTAAGGCGACATATAAATGGTCGGTAAATCTATTGCGTGTGTCCTCACCTCTAAAGCTAAGAAAGACATCATATTTCCATTGTAGTGTTGAAGAAGAAAATGATGATGAAGATGAGGCAGTTTGAGTGCTAATGGCAGCCATTAGAAATATATTGGCAAATCTTGAACTACAATAAAGATTAAGAAAAAAGTACATTTAATTAAATTTAAAAGAGAAATTAAAAGGAAAAAAAACTAGAAGAAGAGAACAATTTGATGTGGAGGAATACATCATCTATTTTCAGTCAAGTCAACAACTCTTTTTTCTTTTTTAAACAAAGTAGGCATGCTAGTGCCCTTTACATCCAAGGATCGACGTTGGAAACTTAAAATTATATAACTGCATTTATCACTACAAAATAAACTTTGTGCTTTTAATAAAAAATTTCTAAGTAGCAAACCTCTTGATCTTTATATTCAAGATGAACCCTTCCCCATGTCAATGCATGTACTCATTGCAATCCTCACACCATTGACCAATCACAGCTAAAATGATGCATCCTTTTAGTTTTCCCAAGAAGAATACTCCATCTTTTCCAAATTCTTGGGCCTCTAGTAGTCCCATAAGGTAGTCCTCTTTTTTAAAATCAATAAATAAATTTCTCAACTTTCCCTTTATTTTACCTTTTTAATTAAAGACAATGCATTATTCTCTCTAAATACAAAAAAATGCATAGCATTAAATGATTCCCTAACATGCCAACAATTAGCTGTAACATAATAATGAAAATATTAAGAGAAAAATGTTTGTAATTTAATATTCCATATAAGAGTAGAATAAGTATAGACTCATTTTTATTGTGTTTTTTGTTACATTAAAGTGGTCAAATAAGTAATAATAGTCACTAGAGATTAACCGCGAATGGATGACATTATCTCTTACTAGAATCATACCTATTCCCCTGTATAACAAATAAATGTATATGCATCAAGTAATTTCATTCAGTATTCTTTTGTCAGAGTTGATCTCACTAAGATCTTAAGTGAAAATTTATTCATTGGCTTGTTACATAGGATGATTTGGTGTCTCGCAATGGAGGTTGAAGTATTATAAAGATTATAAAATTAAAGTATTATTAATAAATAAAATGTCAAACCAATTAATTCGTTTAAAACAGTTGGTATATAAGGAGAAATTCAAATATAAAACTAAAGGGAAAGAATGCAAAGACCCATAAACAACTTTTATGTTTTTCCACCTTTCCTCTGCTTTATCATCATCCAAGTGGAAATTGAACCCAAACTAAAATATTTATAATAAAAATAAATAAACAAACAAACAGAGAATTCACAAGCATTACATAAAAGAAGGGAGAGGACCTTGAGGATGTGGATCACGTTGTCAAGGAGAAGAGAGGCTTGAATGATTCCTCAGAAAAAAGGTGTGTGCTTAGTTTGAAGAAAACTATTTAGCGAGAAAAGCTCTCTTGAGGAGGAAAATTATAATTGAATTGAGGAAAAGAGGTAGCTGTAGAAAAGTAGGCCTGAAATTACAGTAGAAGAGTAATGTAGAACTCAAGAACCTCCTGAAACAACACCAGATTCAATGTCCATTCACATCCTCTGCCTTGGCCATTTTTTTTCTGAAACCAACTACTGTTTTTAATCATTATGTTATGTGTACATGTGTGAGTAAAGTCTCACATTGAATAATAATAACAAGAGCGAATAATTAATATAACATAATTAGGTCCAAACTCATAAGTTTATGCTTTTGGATTAAATGGTATCCCAACACATTTCAATTAGAGTCTCCAAGGTGTTATGTTTTGTATTGCTTCTTAACTTTTAAGATTGGGCATTGGGTATTGGAAGCAAAGAGACGTAGTCACATGCAAGCATGCACATATATTATAAGGGATTTCTCTCTAAACAGCCTGATTGTTCTTTCACAAATTGAAGATGCCAAAAACCGTTTTGCAGTATTTATGATATCATCAGATTGAAACTGTACTCTTAAAATTCAGTGGATTTCTGTTGTGTTATAAAAAAATTATGTCTTTGCTAATGGATTTGCACCATGAGCTATGCCTATAAAGGGCTTTCTAAGTTCACTAGTGATTTTGCTCGGTACTTGCCCAAGATCATTTTGCCCATGGTGTGCATAAACAGGAGAGTATGCTAAATTAAAACTATAGTAATTCATGGGTTAGGCCTGACAAAATTGGATTCTTGGCCCATCAATCAAACTATCAAATAGTTGGGTCTAGGTCCATGGTGTGAAGAAATGAATAAACCCATGAACTAAATTGTTTGTGGAAGTAGGCAGAAAGTCGGAAAACAAATCGACCAGGTCTAGACATTATATGCATTGGGTTAAATTTAATGCATATAAGCAAACAATTATTTTTACTAATGGCTGTATTCTAGAGACTTCTGAATGCAAAGCACTGCAGTCCAAAAGGTTTGGTTGTGCATCAGAGAGTTGCATCAACAAGAAGGAAGTTTTAAGCTCCTACTCATGGGTTCAGCCAGACAAACTCAATTCCTAAAATATATTCTTTGTATTATTTAAAAATATAAATGCTCTGAGAGAATAACAATGATTCATATGAATAAACATTTTTTTTTTGGTACAGTGACCAAAAGGAACAGAAACAGCACTAGAATGATAACCTACAGAATTGAGGACTTGCAGCAGTGGTGGTAATGCTCAAAAGCTGCTTGAAACAACTTGGCCTTCAAACCTTTTCTTTTTCCCTTACTATCTCAGACTGATTATTCTTCAAACAACTGGCAAAACAACAAATGAAAATTATTTTTAACTCAAAAGTAAGACTGGAAGTTATCAAATTTATTTTATAAAAAAATAAAAGGAAAGAAAAAGACCCAAGAAAATTTTTATTCTTTCGGCAGGGTAGGTATGCATCTTCTAGGAATAAAGAACATTCATAAAAAGCCTCTTTTTGACATCAATTATACAACGTATTTTTACCAATTCAAACTAGCAACTATGGCTCTTTATCAATTATAATTTTTATATAGAAATAGAATTGAAAGTTTGGAATTATATTGAGTCATAAAAAAAATTAATAAAAAAAAAAACTTCTCTAAAAATTATGATTTCCACACAAAAATCAAGAAAGAATCTACTGCTACCCAAACACTTTTTTATTTTTTAAGGGAAACATTTTGTATTTTGACGATCTCACAACTTCCACAAGAGGAAAAATTCAGATAGAAAACAGGAAAACACCAAAACCCAGAAATAAATTTTACTTTTCTCCCTCTTTTCCACTGTTTGCCCATCACTCAAACAGAAATTGAACACAAACCAAATATAAATTTAATAAAAAAAGAACACATAATTCACAAAGAGTACTGAATAAGAGAAGAGAGAGGACCTTGAGGATGCGGATACATCACGTTGTCAAGGTCGATGAGAGAGAGAGAGAGAGAGAGAGGCTACCGGTACCCAAACACTATTTTTTTATTTTGTTTCACTTTTCACATAATAATAGTATTAAAAGTGAAAAATAATTTATTTGACAATCACAACTTCTACAAGAGGACAAATTCAGATATAGAACAGGAAAACGCAAAAAACCCAGGTATATAAATTTAACGTTTCTCCCCTTTTCCACTGTTTCCCATCATTCAAACAGAAATTGAACAAAAAACAAATATAAATTGTGGAGAGTATTAAAATAAAAACAGAGAATTCACAAAGAGTAATGAATAAGAGAAGAGAGAGGACCTTGAGAATGCGGATGGATCACGTTGTCAAGGTCGATGAGATGAAGAGAGAGCGAGAGAGAGAGAGAGAGAGTCGATTGAAGAGGAAAACTATGGCGGGATTATTTAAGCAACTGTGGACAGTAGAGAAATGTTGATACTTGATAACTTTTTTTTTTTTTTTTTGGCTAATCTTGATACTTGATAACTTGCTATAATTGTTGGAGTAGTGAGTGGAGTAGGTAGAAAGATATTTTATTATTTAAGCAAAGCTGAAACGTTTGGCAATTCAATTACCCAGCAAGTGGACTGGTAGGAGGAGGTCCAATTACGAAACTTCCGATCGACAATTCAATTATTGAAAAGCAAGAGCAGAACATGATAAATTGATAATTGACAATTCAATAGAAGAAGAATGGGAATGGCGTGTTTCGGAGTTAATTGATTGGTCACTCAAGCTGTGGGATAGAGGCTTAATTGAGAGGAGGTTTCACCATGAAGATGCGGATGCTATACTTCGGATTCCATTGAGCCGTAGACAAAATGATGATACTCTGTTTTGGCTGCACTCAACAGAGGGGGAATATTCGGTCAAAACAGGGTACCATTTGGCTAGAGAGCTCAGAAGGGAGCATGATGTAAATGGAGAGAGTTCTTCGTCAGTGGGGTGCAGCAAGGTGTGGGGCAAGCTCTGGAAATTCCACATACCAAATAAGGTCCGGATTTTTGCATGGCGAGCTTGCCATGATATCCTGCCAACTTGTGAGAAGCTAGCTCAACGACAAATTGTCAACGATGGCAGGTGTAGACTTTGCAAAAGAGGCTTGGAATCTGCAATCCATGCCTTGTGGGAGTGTAGTGTGGCTCAGGACGTGTGGGCGGGGTGTGTGAGACGGTTGCAGAAATGTGGGGGAGGACAGCTTGATATGCTGCAGCTTGTGGAGAAGCTAATGGAGAAATTAAATACCGAGGAGCTCGAGTTTTTCTTTGTCCAAGCTTGGTTGATTTGGAACCAACGGAATACAGTTTTCCACGGGGGGAGCTTGCAGGACCCATCTCGGCTGAACAAGAGAGCAGCTGACTTCTTGAAAGAATTTAGAGAAGCCCAACAACACTTGGTTACTCGAAGACAGGTTGCCAGAGAAGTTCAGTGGAGGCCACCGCCAAGAAATGGGTTTAAACTAAACTTTGATGCAGCCATTTTCGATGAACTAAATGCGTCGGGTTTCGGGGCAGTAATTCGCAACGGGGAAGGAGAAGTAATGGCAGCCATGGCAGCGAAAGGACCACCGGTTTCGGGTAGTGAGGAGGCTGAGGTGCTGGCTTGCCGCAACGCTTTGGAGTTCGCTGTGGATGCGGGTTTCACCGAGCTGCTGGTAGAGGGGGATAACGTCTCAATTATGCAGAGGATTTTACGGTCACAGCCTAATGGGTCACGGCTTGGGCACTTGTATGAAGATATAAAGTGTTTGTGTGCTGGTCTACGTGTTGTGTCCGTTGGGTGGGTTAGCCGTACAGCCAATGAAGTGGCTCATTGTTTGGCAAAGTATGCTAGAGGGTTAGTTGATGAGAGTGTTTGGCTGGAGGAATCCCCTCCTGCACGAGAAGCTTTGTATCTGGATATGCTTAAAATTTAATAAAAGTCAGTCCACTTTCAAAAAAAATAGATATATACTAGCCTCTGGCCCTGAGCTTCTATTTTTTTGGTAAAATTTAATAATATGTATTTATTATTATTTAAAATTTCTATTTTTTCTAATAAAATAAATAAATAAATAATGTGGAGTGAGTTTTGTAGATTGGAAGAGTTTTAACCTAACAAAAGAGTGATCCTATTTTGTAGGGAGTTAGTGAGTAGAAGTAGGAATTTAAATTAACATAAAAGTAGGAGTTTATTAGAAGCAGAAAGACATTTCAATGTAGAAGTAGGAATTTATTATTTTTGTTAATTTACTATTTTAATCATTTTTTAAGTTTTAGGTAGGGGAATTTTTGACTAAAAAACCAATAATTAACTCTTTTTTTTGCCAATTTACTATTTTAATTTCATTTTTAAGTTGTTGGTTAATTAATTTAGGGGTATTTTGGATAGGGAAAAAAGAAATAACTAATTTTCTGAATCCTTTTAATATATACAGATTTTTAAGTTTTAGGTAGGGGTATTTTTTACTGTAAAAAAACCAATAACTAATTTTTTTTTGCCAATTTAATATTTTAATTTCATTTTTAAGTTGTTGGTTAATTAATTTAGGGGTATTTTTGATAGGAAAAAAAGTAATAACTAACTTTCTGAATCCTCTTAATATATATAGATATTGTATAAAAAAAATAGATATATATATATATATATATATATACACGCACATTAGTATTATGTCAGTGTGATGAACGGTTTAATAAAAAATTTATATATTAATTTAAAAAAATATATTTTTGATAATATAACCAAATCTAATAACAAATAAAATAGTAAAAATATTTTTAAAAATTAAGTTACATGGAAAATGTGTATCACCTAAGTTTTTTTTTTTTTTTTGGAAAAAAAAAATGATATTACAAAAGCTCTTAGTTGTAAAACTGTAATTTAATTATATATGTGTGTGTATGTGGCACTTAAAAATATTTCCATTATACTGCTAACATGTATAATAGCAAAAGTACTAATCATATATAAATTTCTTGTATATATGACCAAAAAAAAATTCCATAAATTACAAAAATGCAAGTATTTATACTGCAATGTAAATATTTACTTATAAATTATCAGTTATAGCCATTTTAATGTTGTCATAAGTGAGGAAATAATCTGCATAATCAATTAAGAACAGCAAATGAAAAAATAATATTAATAATCAAGATGAATTTCATTATCTAAATTTTTTTGAAAAAATCTTATAATTTAAGCAATAATTCAACTACGTTAATAAAAACTCAGTAAAAAAAAATGAAAATAGTTCTTCTCACATAAATCTCCTAACTTCATAGGGTAGATGAGTTCCATCCCAACAGATTCAGTCATAAAATTTTGATCGAAATAAAAATTCCATAAATTATATGTGTGTGTATATATATTGGTGAGTTTTGGTCTATTTGTTGGGTAAATTATATTCAATAAAAAAATATTGAGTAAAGTTGTAACATTAGGCTATAACTAATTTTGTAACTAAACTTTGTCATTATTTAATTTATTTATATTGTAATATTTACATTTAATCAAAATGTTGTAACATAAAATGTATAACCTACCTTTTATCATTAAATTTTCTAAAAAACAAAAAAAAAACTTTAGTCATTAAAAAAAAAGGGTAAATTAGATGATTTAAAGAATTTTTTTTTTTAAATCATGAAATTTATTTAAAAAAATTTTCAACAGTAATACTATTTTTTTTTTTTAGGAGAAGATATTAGTCTTGTTTAAGTAGAATTTCATGTCCAATCAACTCTTAGATGCGGTTTGGATAGGGCTTATTTATATCTGCGTTTTTCCCTTTCACGTTTCCTCTTTTTTTTTTTTTTTTTTACTTGAAGTTGGTTTCACGTGGGGGACAAACCTGCCAGTGGGTCCCGTGCATTGTGCACGGGACCCACTAGCACTTTGGACGTCCACAATTGGTTTGAAATGGTATTGTTTGTAGGTCCAAACACTAGCCATGGGACCCACAAACATCTTTTTTTCACCCGAACTTTAATTAAAAATGGGTCTCACAGTACTATTCATACATTCAAAAATTATTTTGCTGTAGTATTTTCAATTTTAAGTTTTCAGTAAAATAAGTTGTATCCAAATGGACTCTTAACTCATTACCATTTGATGGATCCAAGTGAGAGTTTAAGGTGGTGGAGCCTATTTTGGTTTAGAGTTGTTAATGGACGAATCTGCCCTAGATCATAGCACATAACCAGGTGGTAACTAAAATGGGTAAAAGGGAAAATTGGCATGTTAATAATTTTTTTCAATGGTACTTGATATTTCTGAAATAAAGTACCGTGTAAATTAATACACGTCACAATCCCATTACTTTGTTTCTATCCCCCTCCCTTTTTCCCTCTCTTTCACGCTTCAAAGCTCAGGTATGACAGATTTCTGTAAAATTTCTGTAAAATTATCAGTCTTTCGGTGACTCTGATTGCTAGGAGTACTTGGAATGTGGTGAGGAGAGCTCAGTCAATTGGAAGGAAGGTTGCTAGGATTTGGAAAAATGGGTTCAAATACTCTGTAAGTCATTGGATTTCTTGATTATTGTTCATGGAGTTTCAAAAAATGGGTTCAAATACCTTGAATTCTTATTTGTGTTACTTATTTGTGCTAGTTGCTCACTTCTTGAATGATTATTGGACTTTTCTGCAATGAGATTGTGTGTGCTTGTGTAATGTCATTTGAGTTTGAATGGAAATGGGTGCTACCACATGAATTACATTGCTAAGCTATAATATTAATGCTTTACATTAAATTTTATGTGATTCAACTTTTTTTTTTTAACCTGGGAATTTTATGTAATATGGGTGCTACCACTTCATACTACAGGGAGAACAAGGTTGGTCCCTCTGCTGTTGTTCCCATCCTCCAATTCTCTCTCTCCGGCCACTGGCATTTTACGTTCTACGGGTTTGAAAGGGCACACAAACCCAACACCCAAATAGAAACGGATTCCCTGTTACATTCATGTGTAATTTTTAATAATAAAAAAGTTCCCTTCATCACTTCTTTTAGCATTATATATTGTGGGAACAATTGAAGAAAAGAAAGTAAAATATAAAAGTGCACTTTAAATACAGCAGAGAGAAAGTTCTTACAACAATAGATTGGAACTTTACATAAGAATTCCTTTCTGAACGAAATTGAAGCATCTGATGCGAGTTTTAGAAATTGGAACGTTATGCATGTTGGATTACTCTCTACAATTTTCTTATCTTTTTGATCAATCAACAATTGATTTAAGGTCCCTAGATGTCTTTTATTGACACTTCAATGGCATACTCAATGATAATATGCTTGCCATACATATTCCATGCTTACTTCACTTCTTATCTTGCAGGTGATCTGCTCATCCTTAAACAGAATGAATTGCACCGGATCATGCTTCCATTTATGATTAACTGCTCCTTTCTAGGAAAGTATACCACAATCTAGATTTGGTGGTGATCTTCAAAATGCCTTTTTGTACACTGGTGTGGATGATTGCCGAACTCATTCACAATTAACCATAAACACACACACACACCTCTTGGTACTTAAGTTTATGAGCTGAATGCTACTTTTGCTTGGTGGATCAACGAAATGAGTTTGTTTTATGGACCTTGTTTGATGCTATATTGGAATGAGCTTCTACAGGCTCCAGTTAATGCATTTTTTTGTCCAATTCTATCTCTAGATTGAGACATTTACGTTCGTATTTTGCCTATTATTTCAGGCAATAGTATCCAGGCATCAAATAGTTGATATTGACTATTTTTACCAGGGTTTGGAAACATGATGTCCAGAAAGGGGATACAATGATTAATGCCACTTGTGGCAATGATTATGATACTTTAGCAATGGTCATTATACCTGATAATGAATTAGCCAGCGTTGTATTTATGCAATGGATATTCAGAATGATGCTTTAGAGAATACTTCTTCCTTGCTAGAAGAGTTGCTCAATCCATACAAGGTGCCCTTTTCTCACAGTTCCATTTATTTGTTCAACTTTATCTGCTAAGAAAAGCAGAAACTGTACAGTTGTTATTTTTGGGATGTTGCCTACTAATTTTGGATAATGAAGCTTCTAAAGTAATTGATTTTCGGTTTTAACATATATGGATGTTTAGTTCTAAACTAAATTCCTTTTAGTTTTCTTTTCTTTGATACCAGGTCCAGAAGGTACAAAACACAGGAAGTCTTTAGCTAATACAGCCTTTACAAAAGATTTGGTCCAACCAAAGAGAATGTATGGGGGATTTGATGCACATCTTTGCTTTTGAGGTAATTCGAACAACAAGTTGAGTTATAAAAGTTCTATTTGTTCTATTATAGATCAAGTAAATCAATTCTAAATGAGATTTGTACATGTGCAATTTGTCTACTATATGTAGAGGTGGATCTCTTTTCCAATATCCTTCTTATCTGCACAATTTTTTTCTACATTACCTTCTTCATTTCTTTCTTCAAGTATACAGTACAAGATTTTCATGTTGTCAGAGCTATAAGCAAATCAATCATGGTGTCAAATTGATCATCTTTCACCACCAATACCTTCTCAACGTCTTCAGTAAATCTGACACAGTAAGCTCCATTTTTCTTGCTTTCTAAAGTCTCAAATCTAATGTTAGTGAAACTTGATAACTACATCCTTCAGAAGCATCAAATCGCAACCATACAAAAGAATATCATGTCAATGATACTTCTAAGAAATTTCATTGCTTATGGTTGCCCAAGAGCGAGAGCACATAACCACACAGCCTAACTCTTGGAGGAAGGTATGGTCACTTATTTCCAAACAAACTTAGAAGTAAGATTTTACGTGGGGGTGGTTGAAGCATAGTGGCAGAGTTATGTCATGTGCAGTGGATTACGTCCAAACCTTTCGAGAGGCTATCCCTTCATCAACCATAACTCCTGAAGGTCAATGCAATAGACTATGCTCTACCTCCTATTTATGTTTACAAAGTTAATTTTGATGAGCTTACTGATAAACGGGGATGCTACTGAGTTATGGTGTGGTAATTATAGATACTGCAGGTGCAATCATTGCTGATTGGTGTGACCTAAGGGCTAAGGCACATGGATGCAGACAAAGGATAGCTTCAATCAATGGAGCCTTGTTTATCTTTTGTTAGCCATCTGGTGGATGACTTAAAAAACAAAGTTGCAAAAGTTATGTGTTCAGTTAGATGGTCACCTAAGTGTTGCAATAGGGATGTGCTCATATGTTTGCTTTAGATGCAAACAAATGCCACACAAGTAGGATTTGGCTGGAGGATACTCCTCCATGTTTCCAAAATTAATAGTGAATTGCTTGCAATAAAATTACTCTCTTTCAAAAAAAAAAAAGGTTTTCCGTCTTCTTGTCCGTAGTAGACAGAACTGCAGGCATGGTGTCAAAGTAATTGTCAGACAGAGAAATGTAATCAAATCTTCTCCAGCGTGAGATCTCTTTAGAACATATTTTGAGTATTGAGTGTTGCATCGGTACAGTAGCAAGGGCATGTGAACTAGAATTGGGTCACATGCCAATGAAATTATTGACAGACGTATCAATTCAGGCACTAATCACAACAAATTAGGGAGATCACCAGCAAACATCACTATGTCTCCCAACAATGAATTACACGTGTCAAGAGTAGGGAAAAAAAAATCCAGAAATGATCCATTTACCCTTTCCCCTACCATCCTTAATTATCATATTCTACAATTTCCTCGAACATTGGTTGTTTCTGTTCCATTTAAACCAATTTATACCCAAATAACAAATAATATGATAAAGTTAACTTTACAAGCTTAATAGACAGTAAAAAGACTTGAAAATCCCATACACATTGGGCTTCTGATGCCAACAATGAAAACTAAGTTAATTTTACATAGACTTATGCTAATCGTGTTAGAACTGAACCAATTTCGTTACTTAGTTTTGAGTCTTTTGACTTCACAAGTTGTAGTATCCGCCTAAGCTCTATCGTAACTTCTCTCATGCTTGGCCTTTCATCTCCCTTATTCTTGACACATCTCAATGCAAGCTCTGCAAATGCTTGAATATCTTCATTGCTTCCTTGGCCTAGTACTACATCAGCAACAATTTGGAATATGCGGTTCTCCTCCATCGACAAAACAAAGTAATCTACCAAATTGTTATGCCTTAAGAACATTTCTGTGGGATAATGACCTGTTAAGACTTCCACCAGTACAACCCCAAAATTATAAACATCACACTTATCCGTGACCTGCAATGTCGCTTGATATTCAGGGTCTACATATCCGTAAGTTCCCCGAACTGAACTACCTTGAAAAAAGTCTTCTCCAAGTGGAACTGAACTACCTTGAAAAAAGTCTTCTCCAGGTGCAATTGAAACCGCAAAACCAAAATTTGATAGTTTAGCAGTCAAGAACTCATCCAAAAACATATTTGTTGATTTGACATCCAAATGAACTATTGGCCTTAACCTACCATAGTGCATATAACAAAGAGCATAAGATGTCTCAGTGGCTATTCTTACACGGTCAAGCCAAGAGATCTGGCAATTAATCTTGTTGCGTTGACCATGGAGCTGATCAAAGAGAGTGCCATTGGGGATGAACTCTAGAACCAACATGGGAATTTTAGTTTCTAGGCAACAACCATAGTGCCTCACAACGTTCTTGTGGCTGATCAATTGTTTTATTGTGATTTGTTGTAAGAAAAAATCTACCATCGTCTCAGTGGAACAAAATATTGGAGGGCCTTTCACTTTAATAGCTACTTCCCTCTCATCTAGTATTCCTTTGTAGATTGTTGCGATATCAGAGCCGAGGATTAGATCAGGATCATAGTTATTAGTAGCTTGTTGGATTTCCTTGGCAGAGAAAATCTTGATTGGCTCTGTATCTCTACCTTGGTTGCAAGTGATTTGCTTCTCTAGTAACATTGCTCCATTCTGGATGAAGTATTCTTCTCTGGCCTCAAATACATGCCTTGCTTTCTCCATCCTGATACTCTTCTCTGCCAACGTATAGCATTATTAAACAAGTGAATATCACTTCATATATAGTTCTTTTCTACCAACAACTAACAATATGACAAATTAAGGGGTAGGTAATCTCCAAAATAAGTTTAAGGGGGAAAAAACTAGACATGACAAAACGGGCAGATCAGGTCGGGTCAAAAATAGGCCATTTTAAGCGGGTTAAAAACAGGTTAGGGTCAATTGGGTTGCAAGACGGGTCAGGTTGATTCATATTTTTCACATGAATTTGTTTTTATAAAGAAAACAACATGTATTTGCCATTTAGAAAGTCATGCAACAAATTATTTGATGTAAAATGCATTATATATATAACTGTTATGGGTCAACAAATCTTTTTTTCTTTTTTTTTTTAACTCAAAAGTAAGATTGGATGTTATCAAATTTATTTATTAAAAAAAAATAAATAAATAACGAAAGAACAAACACTCAAGAAAATTTTTATTCTTTTGGTGAAACGAAGTAGGTATGCAAGTGGTCATCTCTTTCTTCCTGGTATCTTCTAGGAAAAACCACTAAAAATGACAGCTAAGAGAAAAGAACATTCATAGAAAGCCTCTTTTTGACATCAATTATACAATGTATTTACCAATTCAAACTAACAATTATGCCTCTTTATCAATTATAATTTTTATACAAAAACAGAATTGAAAATTTGGAATTTTAGTAATAAGTTTATGATTCCTAATCTTCCAATTCTTCAACTATGATCATTAGTTGATTTCTCAATCTTTAGAGCTAAACTTCTAGATTATGAATTAAAAAGTGAACACAAAGGATTGTATTGGATTTACTTCTTTTCAAAGTATGTACACAACTGCATTAATCTTTGACCTTTTGTACAAATGGCAAACCAGGTATGTACACAGCAAATAGACTCTTGACTTTGCTTTTCTGGTTTCTTTAAACGTGTTACATTACATGGGATGAACTTAATTAGTGTTATATTAACAAAATAAAAGAGAAGAAAGAGAAAGTTTGCAATAACCAGTATACCCTTTCAAAAATAAAAACTATGCATCTTTAACATGAATAATGGGATTATTAACAAAACAATTAGAGATAATGGGATTGCAAGATTTAGTAGCGGTTCCAGGAATTTTTTTTAGGATGTTCCTCAACAAGCATAAATTACACAATCTAATAAAAAAGAAAATTTGTATATTGACAACAACAACAATAAAAAAACACGCAAATATATAAAGTTTACAATTGCCTTCTATTGCTGTTTACAATTCCGTAACACATAGCAAACAGATTAGAGAGGATTCAAAGGAATTTCCTTTGGGGAAGTTCTAATGAAGTTTTCAGATATCCGCTTGCTGCTTGGGATAAGGTTGTTTGGCCAGTGGAGATAGGGGGTTTGGGGATTCGGAAGATTGGGCTTTTTAACCAAGCTCTACTTGAGAAGTGGCTTTGGCGGTTTGGGAAAGAAGCAACCCACCTATGGCGTCAGGTAATAGCCACAAAATATGGAGAGGGTGGTGGAGGTTGGTGCACTAGAGTTGTGAGAGGGACTCATGGTTGTGGGTTATGGAAGAATATTAGGAAAGGTGTAGACAATTTTTTTGGCCATGTGGTGTATTCAGCGAGAGAGGGCAATCGTATTCGGTTTTGGCATGATCCTTGGAGGGATCCTATTCCTTTGAAAGAATTATACCCGGAATTATTTACCTGTGTTGTGGTTTCGGAAGCTCTGATTTCTAATATGGTTATTTTTGCACTAGACGGGGGAGGTAGGAGTTGGAACTTCCTTTTCCGTCGCAACTTTAATGAATGGGAGTTGCGGAGATTTTATTCTTTCTATGAGCATGTCTCTGCCAAGATTCCTAGTAGGGAGGGTGAAGATTCCTTGATTTAACAATTGAATCGCAGTGGTGTTTTTGATGTGCGATCCTTTTATATTGCTTTATTGAAAGCCCCTTCTGCTTCTTTCCCTTGACAGAGCATTTGGTGTGTAAAGGTACTTAAAAGGGTATCTTTCTTTTTATGGACTGCTGCTAGGGGTGGGATTCTTACAATAGATAACCTTGCTAAGAAGAACTTGCCCCTTGTTAATTGGTGTTGTCTATGTAGGTGTGATGAGGAAACTGTGAATCACCTTTTGCTTCATTGTAAGTTTGCATCTGCTTTGTGGGGTGAGGTCCTTATTATGTTTGGGGTTCAGTGGGTGATGCCGGATACTATTGTTTCTCTTCTTTTTGCTTGGAGGAATTGGTTGGGAACTTACTCTTCAAAGATTTGGAATATGGTACCAACATGCCTTATGTGGTTAGTTTGAAAGGAACGCAATGCTCGAACTTTTGAGAACATTGAGAGACCTATAGATTTGTTAAAGAACTTGCTTGCTAGGACTTTGTTTGAGTGGTCTCGTATTTGGGATCTTACGCATTGTAGTTCCTTGTCTGATTTCCTTATCTCTATTAGACTTTCCTAATGATTTGATTGTATTTGTTTCAAGGGCAGTGAGTTTACAATCGTAAACACATTGTTCTTTTTCATCAATAAAACTCTTATTATCTATCAAAAAAATAATTTGTTATATTGTTGTTTCATTAATTATAAAATTATTAATTGTTATTTAGTCTAACATAATTTAATTTGTTTGTCTTTTATAATGTACTGGTTAATTAAATTATTAATTATTTTTTATTAGTTGTTTCCCCCAATTAATTATTGGTTAATTAAATTATTGTTTATACTTATGTATTAATTAAATTAATATTTATTTAATATTTTTATATTATAATATATTTCATTTAAAATCTATTTTTTGTGAATTTTTTGCTCATTTGTGATATTTTCATCTAAATTTTGTGTTATATTTTGTTTATTATTAATAACAAATTTATCCATTGATCCTTTTTGAGACTCAATTAGTTTTTCTTTTTTCTTTTTTAAAATTTTTCATATTCAAATGTATATTTTCTAGTAGACATTTTTAATCAAACAATATATTTATAAAGACTAAAATAAAAAATCACTTTCAAGTGTAAAACAAATGTGAAATAAAACCTGATTTATATAAAAAGTATTGTTATAGTTTCACCGAATAATAACAAGTTTTTAGCAATCTCAACCTGCATAAATAAAAATTTATTCATTATATTTCTAATAACTAAAATATATATATAAAAGCACAAGATTAAAAAAAAAAAAAAAAAAAAATTAAACACAACACTATACAAGCCCAGCGCCCTAGCCCAGCCAACAGGATACCTGCCAAGATGTCACCCACAAAAACATAAAACAAATCCTATTGAAAAAAAAAAAAAAAAAAAAAAAAAAAACCAGGCTTGAAAAAAAAAAGAAAAAGAAAGAAAAGAAGCTTGAAGGCCCAAAATGGTGAAACATCCAGCCCACTGCCCAGAGAAACTAAAGTCTTAAAGAAATCTAAAGAAGAGTCTAGAGAAAGGCAGAAATCCAAGTGCCTCAAAAGTCAAAACTCAAACCCATTCAGCCATTCTTCAGTTCTGCATAATCAAAACCCAAACGCAGCAGCGAAAAGGGAAAAAAAAAAAGAAAAAGAAAAAGAAAAAAAAGATGAGATCGGAGGAAGCTTGGTCTACAGTGGGAGTGGAGAGAAAGAATGAAAGAGGCGGAGAGCAAAAGTTGAGAGAAAAAAATAGAGCAAGAATGAGAAAAATAAAAATAAAAATTTTAGGAATTTGAGGTTGTTTTATTTGTTTTGACAACTTGTAATAGCGTATATTGGGTTTTTTATTTTTTTATTTATTTTTATTTTTTAGAATTTATGGGTTTGCCACCATGTTGGATTTGTTTTAACTTTTTTTTTTTTTTAGATTGGGTTTGTAATCTGTTGTTTAGGATTGATGTTGGATTTTTTTTTTTCTTGATTGGCTTGCTCTGTTACAATTATTTAAAAAAAAATTTTTTTTTTTCCATATTTAGTTCAAAAATTTTTTTGGACTTTTTTTTTTTACTTGAAAGTAGAACAAATAATTTTTTTTTTTTTTTAATTTGAGAGTATTTCTAATTTTAATTGAGGGTATTTCTAATTGTTTTTAAGAGTAAACAAATAAAAAAATTTTAATTATTATATATAATTTTAATTATTGTATATAATTATTATAAAATTTTAATTACTGCACGTGGTGTCGCCACTGGCAAGATTGGCTGTGAGACTTGATCTAAACACGCAACTGAGATTATTAGGAGATATTAGATTATAAGGTTTAGTAACGTTCATGTACTAATAATTTATAGGAAAAAGGAAAAAAAAATTAAAGTAATTTGGAGTCTTTCAAAAGAAAAAGAAACAGAATTGAAAGTTAGCAATTTTATTAAGGTTTTATTTGGATACAGTTTATTTTGTTGTTAAAAATTAAAAATATTGTAATAAAATAATTTTTAAATGAATAAATAGTATTGTGGAAACTATTTTTAATATATATTTTTTTAATAAAGTAGTTGTGGGTCTCTCTCCGTGAAAAAGAAAAAAAATAAAAAAAAAAAGAGAGGAAAACGCTGAAAATGCATACAGGTTCATTAGAATCAAAACACATACTAAGGGAGTGTTTGGTATATGTGTTTGAAAAAATGTGTTTTATTGTTTAAAAATATGTGTAAAAATACGTGTAAGTAAAAAAGTGTATAAAAATATATATAATATTATTTAAAAACTGAAAATATGTGTTTAAGTGAGTATACCAAACATCCCTTCAGTTTTTCAAAAAACCCACTCTCTAACAATTATGATTACCACACAGAAATCAGGAAAGAAGCTACAGGTACGCAAACACTATTTTTTTCTTTTTACTTTTCACATAATAATAGTATTAAAAGTGAAAATTAATTTATTTGACAATCACAAATTCTAGCTACAAGAGGAGAAATTCAGATATAGAATAGGAAAACGCAAAATACCCAGGTATAATTAAATTTAACGTTTCTGCCCTTTTTCACTATTTCCCATCATTCAAACAGAAATTGAACAAAAAACAAATATAAATTGTGGAGAGTATAAAAATAAAATATATAAAAAGAAACAGAGAATTCACAAAGAGTAATGAATAAGAGAAGAGACAGACCTTGAGGATGCGGATGGATCACGTTGTCAAGGTCGATGAGTTTTTTTTTTTTTTTTTGAAGAAAGGTCGATGAGTTGAAGAGAGAAACAGAGAGAAACAGTCGATTGAAGAGAAAAACTATGATGGGATTATTTAAGCAATTGTGGACAGTAGAGAAATGTTGATATAATTGTAGGAGTGGCGTCGGTAGAAATATATATTATTATTTAAGCAAAGCTGAAACATTTGACAATTCAACTATCCAACAAGTGGACTGGACTTTTGTTTTTAAAAAAAAAAAAAAAAAAGAATGGGTAAAAGAGAAGATATATTCATATATATATATATATATATATATATATAGAATTCTTTGTTTAATTACCTCTTCTTCTTTTTTTTTTTTTTAAGAAAAGTTTAATTAGCTCTCTTAGTCTAGGTTATAGACACAATATTTTTACAAAAATTTTATAATAAAATTTATATGACAAGTTGTTAATAATAGATAAAAAAAAATGATAATCTCATTAGTAAGTCTAGATGAAAACTAATAATAACTTACTGTCTAAATTTTATTATGAAAACATTGTGTCAATAACACCATTTTTTCTAAAGAAATATAGCACACTAATTTAAAAAGTTTAAAAATACAATTAAAAATCACAATATTTTCACAATATTTTTTTTTAGTTGTAGTCAATCTTGATATAATATTTTATTTTTTTTTATCTTCACTTTTTTCTCATCCACCTGTTTCTTCCCTATTCCCATCAAATATCTTTTTTTTCCCTCCACTAACAATCTTCCTCTTCACCTAAAAGACAAGAAGAAAGAGATATATTACACACACACAAAATGAGAGGAGAAGAAGCGACAGCAAAAGAAGCAGCAGCTCGCAGTAGAAGGAAAAGAAGCCCGCAGCAGCAGTGGGTTTATGTTGGAATTGAAAATTACACATTTGATTTAGAATTTGGCAGTCTATTTGGTTGGTTAGAATTCGGAAGAAACGAAAAGAAAGAAGAACCAGTATGGGATTCTTCTTTTGGGTTTCTTGAAATTGGTGACAGGTATTTTTTATTTATTTATATATATATATATAGAGAGAGAGAGAGAGAGATCTGGTTATAGAGTGAAAAGAAAGTCTTATTTTATTTTTTTTGTGATTATAAGAGGAAAGGAGGGAATATTGGTGGGACCTTGATCCACCGAAATGTATTTTTTGGTTATATCCATAATCCATCTGTAACAGATGAGCAATATGCGTAATGCGTGTATGGGATTGGAAAGTCAAGAGTGGGGACAAGAGTTCAGTGTGTGTGTGTGTGTTTTACCTTGTAGCAAAAAACACCAAAACTGCCTCTATATTTGCTAATCCAACATGGTAGATGACAACACACATTGCTAAAGTGACATCTAAAGATAGACTTGTTGATTACCTAGCTGAAGATGCAAAAATAAACTTGGTTATTTTATACACTCACTTTCTCTCTCCTCTGTGAATGACCTCTTAATGGAGAAGTTAAAGTACCTTTTTCATCTCTATGAAGTATATGTACTTTATACTTTCTTTGATTGGCTAAATTCGGGATTATAAAACAAAAAGTAACGCCCATGAATGATCATAAAAAAAATGTTTTTTTAGAAAACAAAATATGGGAACTTAGGAAATAAGTTGAATTCCATAGCTTACTTCAGTTTCAGGAAAAAAAAGTTGGGACTTAGCAAACAAGTTTATCTTTATGGCTTATATCGGTCTTCATCATATATAAGAGAAGCATGTATTGTACTAATATTGAAGTGATCATTTGTTTGTAGTAGCAGTAGTAGAAGTTCATAGGTATTATGGCCTACATTCCTCCACACAAGCGTCACTCATACGAAGCTGGTAGTAGTAGTGATAGGCATAATAGACCCTCACCAATCCCACTATCGCTTGTTCCTCAATTCAGGAGAAACCTTAATTTGAGGTTGCCACCCAAACCCTTTTCACAAAGAAGTGGAAAGATCGTTTATAAGTATGCAGAGCAGGCTATTTCCACATGGTTTCCTGTTGGTTTGGATCACAATCACCAGTTTCCATCTTCTGTACATGTTGACTCTGTTCCCTTGCAGCTTTTTGAGAGAACAACAGGAATAAATCCACTAGTTTTGTTCAACAACAACAATCATCCAGGTAAATGTTACTATTTTTCTGCTCTGATTTTTTTTGGTAACTAATTATTAATAATGGGTTTGTTGGTTTTGGTTAGTTGAGCAAGTGAGGAGTCCATGGGTGCATATAGCAGAAAATGTTGTGTCAGACTTGCTTTCTTCCTTCGAAAATGTCAAAAATGAAATCTTGGACTTGGAAGATGTCAAGCCAAAGTTGGTTGCTAGATTTGGAAAAATTCTTTTTCATGAGTAAGCCGTGCTTCTATTCTACTCTCTGAGTTGCTGTTTTTGGTTAGTAGTTTTTTTTTGGGACACCCTATGAAAATCTGATTCAGTATAATGAAAAAAATGTGAAATAATGAGGTTGGCACAAAGAAGTGAGTGAGATAAATCCAAAAGCATGAGTATTAGGATGACACTTATTTGTTATGCACTTTGCTACCTCAAAACTAAGCAAGGCATCCTGGCCTAGAGCTTTATCTCCTTGTATTTCCTTAAGCACATCTAGCACCTCTTCTTTCTTGAACTTCCTCTTATGAGGAGGCCTGTACTGTCTTTAAAAGAGTTGGCTTAGTTAAAAATTTCTGATGCAATGATAGTGATT
>NC_065537.1:6666591-6720421 GCF_932294415.1 Quercus robur
TTTATGCTATGTTGAAATCAGTACTTATATCTAAATGTCTTGCATTTTGATTTATGTACTGTCACTCTTGTGCCCTTGTAGGATTGTTCCTAGATGCATATACTTAGGGTAGATTATGCTTGGAGGGTCTATTGCTGTCCATGTATCCCAACTACATTTTCTAGTGGATTGTTTACCGCTTGGAGGACGGCGGAGAGGTTTTACGCCGAGGGCTTCGGTTTCCTCTTCGATAACACATCGCATGTTGTCTTTGTGTTTGCATCTTCCTTCCCTTTTATCTTTGCCTTTTATTATCTGCTGTGATTTTAATTTGGCTTAGATAGTTTATCCAATTCTATATTATAGCTTATGTTCATTTTCCGCACACTAGTTGTTTGACATAACGCTTGAATTGGTTAATTTGTAAATTGAGGGTTTAAACGTTCAAGGGTGTTTATACACATATTTGAACTTTCAAAAATGTCTCTTAGGCATTTTCTCACTTGTTTGGACTCCGATGAGTACCAAACTTTGGGGTTTCTCTTGTTTCCTCATTAGGAACATGCTTGGTTCATTGGTTATGTATTTAACACACCTTACCCCACATGTGCATTTTCAATATTTTGGTCATGCATTGCACATAGCCACCTCTTGCACACACATTTGCTACCCTTGTTATGCATTAATCTATACCTTGTTTCTTCATCCTAGCATGTCATATTTACTTTATGCTTTATAGCATTTTGTTTTGTCTTTTGTTTGAGCTTCATTTTCTCATTCATCTCGCACCCCTCATGTATCATTCTCCTTGTTCATTCCTTCATCTCTTGCCCTCGTTTTTCCTTGACTCTTTGTCTATTTGTGACAAAAAGGGGAAGAGTATACTGTGAGTTTTTGTCATTTCTACATGGCTCTTGTGCACATTATTAGGGGGAGAAATTCTATTTCTCGTGCACATTTGTAGGGAGAGAGATATTTCATAGGGGAGATGCATATACCAAGGGAGAGAAGACATTATGTTAATAAGAAAACTTTGTTTTGGTGTTTGGTGTATGGTCAAGTTGCTCACCTGTTTCACATCATGATTACTTGATCGCAATTTACTTGTTACATTATATTTGTCCTTTTTATGACTTGCTTGACCTTGAGGGTCTAATGTGTTTTGTGCAAGTGTTTCAGGTTACAGGTATATATGTTCCAAGTGCATCACAACTTCTCATCATTTTGAAGGGGAGAAACTTTAAGCACTTTTAGTTTATTTAAAATACTTTATATTTGCACCCATGTTGCTTTTGTAACCTTTTAGAGTTTGTTTCCATGTGATTTGTAAGCTTTTATGGTTTGTACCATGCTTATGCAGCCTTTATGCTTTGTAGCCTAGTACTTCTAGCTAAATGTTATACATTTTCTTTAAGTACTCTCACTCTTGTGCCTTAGTAGGATCTTGTTCCTAAATACATATACTTCATGTATTGTGCATTGGTTGAGTGTTAGATATGCAAGTGATTTGCATTGAGCTTATTAGCTTGTATGTCTAGATGTTCATTCCAAGTGTGAATGAGTATTGTGGTCACTATCTTATAGTGATTGATTGTATGGTCAACCCATGGTTTATTACTTTATTCCATTTTGCTTGATCGCATTGTGCTTGCCTCATATGCATTATAAATTTTTCTACATACAATGATCATATTGTGTTGTTGTGTTTCAGGAGATACTTGGTCATATGATTCAAGAGCTACACAGATTCTAGAGTTAGGTGAGTGAGTTTTGTCCAACTGTTCCCAACTCACATATTAAGTCTAGAGTTTGTTTTAGGGTTTTGTCATGGAATAGCCAAAGGGGGAGATTGTAAGATTGAATTTTATCAACCATCTTATTGGCTTAATTCCGTACCAAATTTGCTTGTATTTTAGCAATTAGTAATCCTGTATTTAGGTGAGAATCATGTAAGGGTAGTGTATGAGAGAGCGTGAAGAAATGCTCAAGATTGTGCAAAGAAGTAGGGATTCGCGACTGGATCTTGCGGGTAGCTCGTGGCTTGCAAGCCGCCAGAAGTTGCACACGTGCCAAGCATGCAGAGAAGCTGAATCGTCATGCTAGCTGCAGCACTATAAGACAAAAAGTCCAGTCTGGCCATTCAGTTACCTCACGGCTGGAACTCGTGGCTCAGTCAAGTTGCGAGGCCAAGCCGCCAGCTAGCTCTATTTTGAAAAACTGACTCTTCACATTCTCTCTCACCCTAGTATATATACCCCTTATACCCACGAAATAAAGAGAGCTTCGAGAGAGAAACCCTAGAGAAAAACAAGATTGACTCATCCCCAATCTTCACATAGAGATTCTTCAAATTCCTCTACTCTCACCCTCTCTATTGTTACATCCTTAAGAGGTACATTACCAAAACATTTTCTTACCATACCCACATCTATGAGAAGGCCATTTGGTGCTTGGGAAGTAGTTAGGAAGGGACCAATTTCATATTGGTTGATGCTATGAGTTATAGCGGAATCCGGTAAACTAAAGAAGAAATAGGTTCAGCGTAACCTCGTTGGAGTAGGAGCTTGGAGGGCTTAGGTACACTGGATAGATTAGGCTTGGAGGGTCTTCTGCTGTTCATGTATCCCAACTACATTTTTTAGTGGATTATTTACCGCTTGGAGGGCGGCGGAGAGGTTTTACGCCGAGGGTTTCGGTTTCCTCTTTGATAATACATCGTTGTGTTGTCCTTGTATTTGCATCTCTCTTCCCTTAATCTTTGTCATTTAATTTCTGCTGTGGATGTGATTTTATTTGGTTGAGATTGTTTATCAATTCTGTTATATGCTTATGTTCATATTCTGCACATTAATTATTTGATAATAAGCTTGAATTGATATTTTGGAAATTGGGGGTCTAAACATTCATAGTGTTTTATACACTCATTGAACATTCAGAGGTTCTTTATAAACGGGCTATCCATAGTTGAGGCCCTTGAGGGTTTTTTTTCTCCCGTAGGAGGTTTCCTAATTCCTACATCTATTGCACTTACCAAATATTAATGTGAATTATCAATCTTTCCGTATATCAAGGTAATTTTAGGCATTAAAAACTCATTTATCTTTGAAGAGCTCTTATAGCTTTTCTAATTCTTAAATACACTAAATAAATATCTCATACATTTAACAATAAATGGCAACCGATTGTTATGAAATTGTGTATAAAATTATAAACCAAACCCATTTAACAAAAATATTAATTTCACAAAAATATAGAATTGATTTTTTTTTTTTTTTGAGAAAGAAATTGATTGATTTTATAAATGTAAATCAACTACATCCAATTGTAAAATCGAAACAAAATGCGATGAGACATCTTCCATACATATTTGAAAATCTGGTATGCATAACACATTTTTCGCCAGACTATGAGCTACCCTATTGCCGTTTCTCTTAATGTGAGAATACAACAATCTTACATAATTATTAGCAAACATCTTCACATCTTCTATCAGCAAACTCATTGGTGATAAGCTATGCTCCTCTGCCTTCACTGCTTGAATCAGTCCAAGAGAATCACCTTCAAGAACGATGCTTCAGGAACCCAGCTCCAACGCAAAAGACAAAGCCTTCATGGCTACCAGTGCTTCAATCACATCAGCCTTGTATGCTTGATGGATTTTTTCTGAGCAAGATGCCAAAATAGCTCCCTTATCAACCCGGATTACTACTCCAATACCAAACATATGAGATTCACTAAATACAACTCCATCAAAATTTATTTTTACCAAACCCACTTGCAAACACCTCCATCTCGATCCTCCATTGCCACTGTTCATTATCTGTACCTCAGGAACTTGTTGATTTGCACAGAATTGTACCAGCATCTCCTTCGCCTGTTCTACCACTTGATGAAGCGGGATAGCTTGTAAATTCAGTCGAGCTTTAGTTCTCTAATTCCACACCATTTAAGCCATGTACGCAAACAATTCTAACGGCTTTCCTTCTGTAATCAGCCATGATAGCAGCTTTCTTAACATCAAAAAACCCCACCTCAGAACTAATCCCAGCTTTCCAATAAAGAACTAATCCCCCACTTCTACCCACTCTTGGTACAACCCATCTATAATCAAAACCAATACTACTTTGGACAAACTCTAGCCTTGCATCATCTGTAAGTGTCTCGGCTAAAAACACCACAATGGGATCTTTTGCCCGTATGATTTCAACGAGCTCCCTCCTTGTACGTAGGTTCCCAAACTCACGACAGCTCCAAGCTAAACAACTATAATATGCCTAAGATATTACTGCATTTGACATCTATATGAAAATTTATAAGCAAGCTGGCATTTAAGAGTAGTAATAGAAAAACTCACATACATATGAATAATCTATAGAAGCAACTATCAATACTTACAGCTAAAAGATTCAAAGTTTTGACATCAAAACACACCAAGGGAAAGCTTCCAAGTTAGCCTTAGTTCAAAAATATTGTTAAAACTAAGTCCATGTGGAATAGGAATGGGAGATCATTGTGCCAAAAAAGAAATACATTTTCCAACTCAAAAGAAAACATAACAAAGAAAGAACAAAAGAAGCAAGTAAGCAAGGGATTTATGCTTGGTTGCCAACTTAGATTTATATATTTTTCTTTTTCTTTTATCTAACCTCTTTTCTTCATACTAACATATCATTTCTTTTCCTTTTCTAAATATTTATTTTCTCATTCATTTATTAGATTTCTTAATACATTTTATTTATTTATTTTTAGCAATTTTTTTAATTAGCATATGGTGCAATAGATAACACGACATAATTCTTGTTGGTTCTATTTATCATGGGCCTCAAGTGCAAGATTAATTTATTTCCCCTAAAAAAAAATTGTTCTATTTCTAGGGTTCACTAGTACACTAATGTTTAATGGTCTCCTAAAAGAAAGCCAGTGGCAAGATAGTAACTGAGCAAATCATAGATCAATTTAATTATGTCATATATTCCATAAAAATATTCACATAATTTTATTTGTGATTATAATATGCTTTTTTACTTAGGAGATATGATATAATTAATTAAATTTCTTTTATTATCTTTATATCAATAATTCATAAATGTTGATAAAAAAAATTTATTAGTTAATTTAACTATTTTCATTCAAAAACTTAGATTCGTAGCTATAGTTAATTGGCCATGTTAGGACATATGTGATTCACTTGTTAGGAACATATGTCACTATTTTATGTAATTGGCTAATCCTTTGACAAAACGCACTATACTTGTATTTGGGTAGAACTAGGATATGTTTAATACTTCAAGAAACTTTGTTTCAAGATCAAGTGTTGACGTCATACAAGTCTGTTCAAGATTCAAGTCTGAAAAGTGCCTGTCATTAAAGCTCGACAGCTAGCCATCTATCGAGCTTGAAGAGCTGTTCAGCCTCGTGGCTTGACAACAGCTCGACAGATAGGGTATCTGTCGAGATTTATGAAAAATAGAATTTCAGATCTGTTTTAACTCTAATCTGTGAATGTATGTTTGGACTTTCTTTTCTCACAACCCTAGACATATAAAAGGATTATTTTAAGGGTCATCAACGTGGACACAAGTTGCACAAGTGTTGATCAAAGTTTATTTAAGCAAATTGTGATCGTAGACAAAGTTTTGCCCTAGTTCATCTTTCTTGTGAAGAAGTTGCTATGTTTGTGCACCGTAAGGTTTATTGACCAAGCATCTTCTGGATCTTCATCGTGTGGTGAACTAAAAAACTTTGCAGCCAACAACTTTCTCTAGTTGGTGATTGAAGTCACATACTGGGATCCGCGCAATTAGTTAGTCACGTACTGGGAGCCATGCATTAGAAGGAGAGATTGTTACTACAGAACAAGTCCAATTGAGTATTGGGGTAAGGGTTCAACTATAGGTTGGTATAAGGTACTAGGATTCCTTTACTTGTAACCGCTTGTTGTAATAATAGTGGATTCTCAAGAATGGTGACCTTAAAATCACCCGGTAGGGTTTTTGCCGTGTTAGTTTTCCCCATTCATAAACAAATCGCCGTGTCAATTTATTTTCCGCTACATACTTAGTTTAATTGGTGATTTGTTTCTACTATCATGCATTTGCGTGTTAATTTGATTAATTAATAAACTTGGCTAATTAATTAATTAATTCATCACAAAGGGTCAATACGTTTTGGGCCTATTAGGCCACTTGAACATTTTAGTACTTTAATCACTTTTGCTTCAAAATTATCAGGGCTTTGTTGAGTAATACTTCAAAGGCAAGAGGAATGGTACTTGAGTTCCTCCCCCCCCCCCCCCCTTTTTTCGCTTTTGTTTTCATCTTTTCATTTCTTTCTTTGTGATAAATATTAGATTGATTAGATTAACATAGAAAAGAAAAGGAAAGTTGATTGGTTTCACTATCATGATTCTCTTTCATAAAATGATTGGTAAAATTTGATTCTCTTAAAGAAAAGGAAAGTTGATTCTCTTTGTGATTCTCTTTCATAAAGTTGATTGGTAAAATTTCTTTTTTCTTTTAATTTTTTTTGTTTGTTGTAGTTGAAAAAATTAAGAAATAAAAAATAAAAAAGCAAAAGAAAAAAGAAGGAATCTATGTGCTTGAAGAAAATTTACCATCTCTTGTATTAAAAAACACTAATAAAACAAAAAAAGGAAAAGGGAAAAACATTTAAAAAGTAATCTATGCTCTTTAAGAAATCTTTCCATCTCTTCATATTCATTTCTACTAACCAAGAAAAAAAGAAACAACATCAAGACAAATACACTTTGAAGAAGTACACTTTTGTTCCTTTTCCTCGTAGAATCTGAGTATTTTTTTTTTTTTAAATGATTATCCCAAAATTGAATGTTATATTTTGGGAGCCTTAAATTAATCATGTCAAACATTGCTAGTAAAATTTGTTACGTCTAATAAGCATAAGATATATATCAGTTTTTCCATTATATTGTAGTTCATCATCACTTTGTGTCCTAAAGAGCAAATGCAAAAACACTTTTGTGTCCTCCGTGAACTTATGTAACTCTGGGCTCTTAAGTTTAGAAGTCCATCTCTCAACATTGAGAGTTAGACAACTTTTTGTGCTTGCCTATATTATGGGCTATCATAGAACCACCCAAGCCATTGGTTTGATTGGAATTTTGACATTTTGCCTTTTCAGACCAGGGGAAAAACAATATGTTAACCAAAACCCATTCTCTTATAACCCACCCAATTCTGCCGAAGGCCATGATTAGCGCACGAACACACACAAAAATTGTAAAAATAAAATAAAAAACCTTAAGCAATCTATTAGGATTTTTAATTTTTTATGTTGACTAAATTCCAAGATAGAAGTTTCTTTGTAATGAAAAGTTTCTTTGTTTTTTAAGAATTTAAATTTGTAATTGTTCGGTGTAATTGAGTTTGTTGTTCACTGTGCACATCAAAAAATACTGGTCAAGCGAGCTTATGAATGGTCGAGGAAATATAAGAAGAAATTTAGAGGCTTGGACAGATTTCAACATTTAGTTGAGAAATAGAGTCATCAATTAGCTCACTATGAAATTAGCTAACATTCAGTTTAAGCTATCTTGAAAAACTTAAAAAGATATGTGGGTGGAAAATCTCGGACATGTTAGGTAATTGAGGAGTAAGGCAACAACAATATTCTCAAAGCTTATTTAACTATCCATTACAATATTTTCAATCTACATATTTAAGTATAGTACCAAAATCCCTCCTTAATAATACTCTTATATATTCAAAAATAGGTTATAGTTAAATGCAAAATTAAAACGCCACATGATACTACTTCATGCACTCGTCTCTACCTTTATATATAAATATATATATATATATATATATATATATTGATTAGCTATTTATTCTTAACCGCAAGCAATCATAATTTTCCACTAAGAAGATAATCTAGTATTTCTATAACACTCTTCCAGGAATCGTCTTGGCAAAACATTGACTGGAAATTATTTTTAACTGTAATAATATATATATATATATATATATATAGAGAGAGAGAGAGAGAGAGAGAGAGAGAATAAATCCTTCCCCAAGTAATTAGTTGTTTAACTGTTATGAGTCAAGTCAATAAATCTTTTTTTTTTCCACTCAAAAGTAAGACTAGAAGTAATCAAATTTATATATAATAAAAAAAGGAAAGAACAAAGAACCAAGAAAATTTTTATTATTTAACAAAGCTGGTATGCAAGTGGCCATCATGCTATTCCTAGCATCTTCTAAGAAAAACCACTGAAAATGAGAGCTGGGAGAAATGAACATTCATAAAAAATTTAAAATCTGTGAATTATTCCAGAAATATCCCTAAAAAAAAGAGTCCAAATAGAAAATTACATGTAAAGTAAAACATACTAATCCATGCAAATGTTGAAAGTAACACACTATCTACTACATCTTTATGCATCTATTTAAAAAGTAAATAAATAAATAAAGGCCTAATCAAAATATGAACATGGATTCTTGAATGATCACGTCAATGTAGAAATCTAAGGCATTGAATGAGTGACCCATATTATTATTAATTATTTAGGACGTATTTTGCAAGTTGAAGGAAATTAATAAAATGGATGTAGGCCCACTCTGTCTTTTTCATTACAAAAATTAGAGTCCCTAATTTGATAGTATATTTCTCTATATTTCAATTTTCAAACAACATCACTTTCACGCGTTTTCTATTAAAGAATATATATGATCCTTTTGTTTTTTTCTTGACAGATTTATTCAACTCTCTCTCTCTCTCTCTCTCTCTCTCTCTCTCTCTCTCTCTCATGTGAGGAAATAAAATATGAACTAAAACAATAAGCACAACAATAGTAAATGTCTTGACAATAAACGACAAGGGTGCCATGACTTGACTCAATTATCCTACCTACTGCCTTCACAGATTTATTGTGCATAACTTCGTTCCCCTTTCCTTGCGGAAATAATACCTTAGGGAGTCTTCAACTGAATAATACGTAAATATAATATATAAGAAAACCATCTAACCCAAAAGACTTAAACATATAAGTTTGAGGCCAACTATATTATATTAACTACTTACTCTTCTCATTCTTGTTCACATGGACATAGTACGTAAATATAATATATAAGAAAACCATCTAACCCAAAACATATAAGTTTGAGGCCAACTATATTATATTAACTACTTACTCTTCTCATTCTTGTTCACATGGACGGAGCCACCATTGGACCAAGGGGGCAATGCCCCCCCCCCCCCCCCCCCCCCACAAAAAAAAAATATATATATATATATATATATTATTATATGTATGTGTATCAATTTTAGCAATTTTGTTCTATAAAATTACATTTTATTCTATAAAATTACATTTTATTTTCCTTAAACAATATCATTGATTCTTTTAAGAATAATACTATACTCACAAACTCTTTTACAAATTGTTTTAGTAGCAAATTCTTATTGATACGCATGAGCCCACTACTCACATAATTTTTTTATTTACCAATAACCACTTATCACATCAGTAATTTATAAAAAAGTTTGAAACTCTAGCATTTTCCTCATTTTAGTGACCATAAAAAAATTTATAGATCTAAAATCTAAAACAAAATATACAAGCCCCATAAAAATAGCTCAACAACAAAAATTACCAATAGTAAAACTAAAAAAATTAAGGTCAATTAACTAATTTTATCCAAAATAAACAACCCTGCCCTTTAAAAAATTCTAAACAAAAATAATTTTGTTCTTACCCATAATAATAAAAAATATATATATAAAAAAAAACACTCAACAGCTAATTAGTATCTTTGTTAGAGGTTGAAACCACCACACACAACCAATAGTAAAGCCATCCCCCTAACTTAAAGCTCTGGCTCCGTCCCTGCTTGGTCAATGTGAAAATTTACTCACACACGTGTATTCCCAAGTCTTCCACCATTGACTTGACTCAATTCTCATACTTTGTAGTTTGTATAAAACTGTCACAACAATGAATAGGGGAGTAATACTATTACTACATTTTCACAATGGGATGGTCCCTGGTGAATAGCTTATTGTGGGGTTTGATCGTTGTAGTTCAACTTCACAAGCCTAAAGGTTGCATTGAAGAAGAGTGGATGAGTCTGATAGAGAAATTAAGAAGTTTGTGAGGTCCACCCTCGATGTGGACAAAAATGGAAAGAAGCATATAAAAACCTAATCAACTAAGAACAAAAGAAAAGAGAGAGATGAGAGAGTGAGACTAGAAAAGAAGAGAGATGAGAGTTTGTCTCAATTCCCACATCATTCAAAACACATTTGGGCTTGTCTAAGCTAGGGTCATATCACATATTCATACGTACCAACTCACTTCATTCTTAGAAATCTAGATTTTTGGGCTCTGCTAAGGTCATATCAATTTTTTTTTTAATATTTGAAAAGAATAGCTTGTTGTTATGTTAAGTGTGTGGTATTGGTGTTAATAGGGTCTATTCTATTTATAGGCTTATTGGGCCTCCCAAGTCCCAAGTGTCCCAATTAATAAAATGTTGGTTAAGTTTTTTGTGGTTAATGAGGCACATGATTCTAAGTTGTGGGAGTTTCTAATAACTATTGCTAGTTTTTAATCAAATGGGCTGGAGTTACATGTACTATTGGGTTAGATAAAAGAGTTTCAAAGAGAGTTCATGGGCTCAATATATGGTCCATTAGTAGGTCAATGATAGATCATTTCTTTATTTCATACCATCTTCTCCACTACATCTTCTTCTACCCGCCTTACTTCGATCCATTTCTCATTCGTTGGAGCTATTATCAATAACGGATGCTATAGGTTGAAACTCTCTCTCTCAAAAAAAAAAAAAAAAAAAGACTCTTTCTCCTACTTACTAATAACTTAAAATACTTATTAATTCTTCTCAAAAAAAAAAAAAAAACTTATTAATTAATAAGGACTCTTTTTCCTTGTCAATTCATGATTAATTTTTTTTTTCCCCTAAATCACTAACTTCTCCACTCTAAGACTCATTAGCCACATGAAACTTATCTCATTTAATTTTTCAACTTATTTTTTTAATTAATTCATTTAAATCATTTTTTTAATTATAAAATGCTCCAAAAGATGCCTTTGTCTTTCAAAAAAAAAAACAAAAACAAAACAAAACCAAAAAAAAAAAAAAAAAAAAAAAAAAACAGAACAAAACAAAAGATGCCTTAAAATTATGCTTAAGTGACAAGCATGACTTGTACAAAGAGTATATTATTATCAAATGCCGTGTGAAAATTTCTCAAAAGATTCTCAAAATTTTTTTTTTAATGTATATTTTATCCACAAAAAAAAAAAAAAAAAAAAAAAACAATAATTGTGGTATATACTAAGAGCCAATTGAACAAAAATGCTCCAACGGGATGGCTTTGAATTATAATTTTCTTTTTCGGCCGTTGACTTAACTCAATTCTCCTAACGACAACCTTTGGAGAATACGAAGAGTAAATTGTACTCATAATTTTTTACTCTCTTTTTCAACCATTGAGTTGACTCAATTTTCCAACTTCGTATAAAACTGATCATGAGCAATGAATAGAGGAGTATTACTATTGCTACATTTTCAAAATGGGATGGTCCTCCGTGAAGAGCTTACTGTGGGGTTTGATAGTTCTAGTTCAAATTCACGGGCATAGAGGTTGCTTTGAAGAAAAGAGGATGGATCTTTTAGAAATCAAAGAGTTTGTGAGGTTCAACAAATATGTTGGGAGAAAATAGGTAACTAGCACTAAAAAACTAACTATTTAGTTAGTAGTTAAGGTTTCAAAACTAATTTGTTTTCTAGCATCTCGAGTATTTTAAACTCGATTTTGGCCAATAAATCGACCATCAGACGCTCGATTTCTATGCTCTGATTACTGCCGACGTGGCAAACTTTGCCACATGGGAACACAGAAATCGAGTCTCTAAGACTCGATTTCTAAGTGTTATACTGAGGAACCACAACGTCTGAGGGAAGAAAGCAGAGAAAAAAAAAAAAAAAAAAAAAAACAAGAAATAGAAAGAGAGATCGGCGAGACCCAGGCCGCGCGCGGCGCCTGGGTCTCGCCTGGGCTCGCCGATCTGCGGCCTGGGTCTCGCGAGCCCAGGCGCCGCGCGCGGCCTGGGTCTCGCGAGCCCAAGCGCTGCGCGCGGCCTGGATCTCGCGAGCCCAGGCAGCGCGGTGCCTGGGCTCGCGAGACCCAGGCAGCGCGGCGCCTGGGCTCGCGCTGCCTGGGCTCGCGAGAGGCGAGACCCAGGCCGCGCGCGGCGCCTGGGTCTCGCCGATCTGCGGCCTGGGTCTCGCCCTGTTTTTTTTTTTTTTTTTTTTTTTCTCTGCTTTCTTCCCTCAGACGTTGTGGTTCCGCAGTATAACACTTAGAAATCAAGTCTTAGAGACTCGATTTCTGTGTTCCCATGTGGCAAAGTTTGCCACGTCGGCAGTAATCAGAGTATAGAAATCGAGCGTTTGATGGTCGATTTATTGGCCAAAATCGAGTTTAAAATACTCGAGATGCTAGAAAACAAATTAGTTTTGAAACCTTAACTACTAACTAAATAGTTAGTTTTTTAGTGCTAGTTACCTATTTTCTCCAATATGTTGATAAAGATCATCTTCTCCCTTCATGGGTTGATAACCATGAAAGTGAGTGTTGTGAGTGGGAGCGTGTCAGCTGCAACTTCACCACTGGTCACTGGACCCAACTCTCTCTCCACAAAATTAGGGATTTACACTTTTATTGAGATTTAGATAAAATCTGGTTTCTAAACGCTTCTCTATTTGAGACTTTTAAGTAGCTAAGAAATCTTAATTTATCCTCAAATAGGTTTGGTGGTTGGATTGAGAATGAAGGTACGTTAATGGTGTCTCCTATTTATTTGTTTCTTATTATATTTTTCAAAGATTACACAAACAAACAAAAAAAAAAAAAGGTTTTGATACTGAATTGGTGTTATAATAGCGCTAATCTATATATCTATATATATAATAATAGGTGAAACTGAGAGAAACTCAAATTACAATTTCAAATTAGAGTTCCAATTTTGTACCATGTGTCTTAAATTATTTATTCTTAAAGAGTTTTATTTCTTAATTTTAGAATCAAATGTGGGACCACAGCATAAATATTCATCCAAGTGAGTTATTAAGTACAAAAATCAAAGAGTCTAAAATAAATGAATCATACCCAAAAAAATGCTTCACAATAATTTTAAAAAAATGGACAATTTACATTTTATACCTAATAATACCTAACAAATTTTTTTAATGAGTTAACAAAATATAAAAATGACTATCAATAGTATTTAAATTATATATATATATAGGAATTATATTATACATCTTATTGTATATTTTTAAGTGTATCCATGCATATATATTAGGTTACAAGCTAATGTATTTAGTGTGAGAATTACATGTTTCATATTATCACATGAATTATACACGCTTTAATATTTAAGGTTTTTCTTATTATTTAACAATTTTTAATTAATTAACTCATGCAGCATATTGTTCATAATATTAAGTGGTTTTTTTTTTAAATCATTTTCTCTGTAAAACAATTGAATTTTGCTTACATGTTAACTTCACATCTCTTCAAGCAAGTTTTTCTTCTCCATTTAATTTATGTATCAAATTAAATGGAAAAAACCTATTTAATATACTAAAAATTGGTTTTTGAGTTCTCTTCAATTGACTCTACCATTAAAACTACTTATTGCACTATATTATATCCCATGCTATAACCCATGTATCTCATTAGATGTACTACATATGTTTAGTTATCACTGTGTCTTCAAAAAAAGAGAAATTAAATCCATCACTGTAACATAGATTACTATAATTTTGTTTCTCATCTTCTTTTTTCCTTTCGAAATTCATACATATATATACTATATATACCAAAGAATCTCTCTTCAAATATGAATTAATTAAAATGTTTCACGTATTTTTTCTTCGTGAAACTCTATTACTAGAAGTTTCCAATTAATTTAAAAAGCTATTTTGGATTCATTCAACTTAAAGTTATTGAAGAAATTCAATAGATGTTTCATTATTATTTTTCTTAAGCAATTTTTTAAAAAAATATTATAATTTTTAGTATTAAGCAATTCCAGTTACGATGTTGGACCTTTCTCATAACTTTCTTTCGGGATCATTATCTTTGCGAACAAGCAGTACTTTACAATATTTACATTTGGAAGAGAACATGTTTTCAGGATCAATACCAAAAGCTTTTCACAATATTTCAAAGCTTTTGACCTTGGATATCAGTAACAACCGTTTGTCAGGCAACATTCCTAGTGCAATTGATAAAGCTCTCAACTTAAGAATTTTGTTATTGCGGGGAAATCGTATGATTGGCACTATTCCAACACAGTTATGTCAATTGATCAAAATAAATTTAATGGTTCTCTCTAGAAACTTCATTTCTGAAACAATACCTCACTGCTTTCCACACATTGTCCCTAAGGAGACTGAATTTTCGTTTATTTCTTGGAATTGAGTTTGGTTCCATCAATATAGATATTTATGAACCGTTCGAAAATTTTGTCCAACAAGATGAAGCTGTCTTTGTTATGAAACAAAGGCTTAGCAATTAAATTCATTCACTAAACTTGTCTCACAATCAGTTGACAGGTTCCATTCCAAAGACATTGTTGAATTTGACTGAATAAGAGAGTTTGGATCTTTCTCACAATAGTTTGAGGGAAGAAATCCCTCCACAATTACTTGAGCTTACCTTTCGGAGGTGTTTAGTGTCGCTAATAACAACTTATCAGGTAAGGCCCCGGATATTAGAGCACAGTTTGAAACTTTTGATTCAAGCAACTATGAAGGAAATCTATTTCTTTGCGGACTCCCATGGGAGAAAAATTGCAACAGGAGAGTAACTGAGCAAATCATAGATCAATTTTATTATATCATATGTTCGATAAAAAAACTCACATAATTTTATTTGTGATTATACTATGCTTTGTTACTTAAAGATATATATGATATAATTAATTGACCTTTTTATTATCTTTTATATTAATAATTCATAAATGTTGATAAAAAATTTTATTAGTTAATTTAACTATTTTCATTCAAAAAATTAGATTCGTAGCTGTAGTTAATTGGCCCGTTGAACATTTTAGTATTTCAAATAATTTTTTCTTCAAAATTACAAGTGCTTTATTGAGTAATATTTCAAAGGCAAGAGGAATGGTACTGTAGTTTCTTTCTTTGTGATAAATATCAGATTGATTAGATTAACATAGAAAAGAAAAGGAAAGTTGATTAGTTTCACAATCATGGTTCTCTTTCATAAAATTATAATAAGACCATTATTGTTGTAGTTGAAAAAATTAAGAAATAAAAAAGAAAAAAGCAAAAGAAAAAAGAAGGAATCTATGTGCTTTAAGAAATTTACCATCTCTTGTATTAAGAAAACACTAAGAAAACAAAAAGGGAAAAGGGAAAAAAAAATTTTAAAAGTAACCTATGCTCTTTAAGAAATCTTTCCGCCTCTTCATATTCATTTCTAATAACCAAGAAAAAGCAAAGAAACAACATCAAGACAAATACACTTTGAAGAAGTACACTTTTGTTCCTTTTCCTCAGAATCTGAGTCATTTTAAAAAAAATGATTATCCCAAAATTTAATGTTATATTTTGGGTGCCTTAAATTAATCGTGTCAAACATTGCTAGTAAAATTTGTTACGTCTAATAAGCAAAAAAATATCAGTTTTTCCATTATATTGTTGTTCATCATCACTGTGTCCTAAAAAAGCAAATGCAAAAACACTTTTGTGTCCTAAGTGAATTCATCTAACTCCCGGGCTCTAAGTTTAGAAGCCCATCTCTCAACATTGAGAGTTAGACAACTTTTTGTGCGTGACTATATTATGGGCTATCATAGAACCACCCAAGCCATTGGGTTTGATTGGAATTTTGTCATTTTGCCTTCTCAGACCAGGGGAAAAATAATATGTTAACCAAAACCCATTCTCTTATAACCCACCCAATACTGCCAAAGGCTATGATTAGCACACGAACACACACACAAAATTATTAAAAAATCAAATAAAAAACCTTAAGCAATCTATTAGGATTTTTAATTTTTTATGTTGACTAATTTCCAAGATAGAAGCATCTATAAAAAATTTCCAAGATAGAAGTTTTCTTTGTAATGAAAAGTTTCATTGTTTTATAAGAATTTAAATTTGTAATTGTTCGGTGTAATTGAGTTTGTTGTTCACTGTGCACATCTACAAATATTGGTCAAGCGAGCTTAGGATCGGTCGAGGAAATATAAGAAGAAATTTAGAGGTTTGGACAGATTTCAACATTTTGTTGAGGAACAAAGTCATCAATTAGCAGCTCAGGATGAAAATTAGCTAACATTCAATCTAAGCTATCTTGAAAAACTTAAAAAGGTAATGTGGGTGGAAAATCTAGGACATGTTGGGTAATTGAGGAGTAAGGTAACTCCAATATTCTCCATCCTTGTATTTAGGTACATTACCAAAATCCCTCCTTAATAATACCCTTATATCTTCAAGAACAGGTTCCAATCTCCAGTATATGCAATCATCTTTGAGGAGCTTTTGCAACAAGTTTTTTATTCTCCATCAGCACAATGACACTATGAATCCCTTTCTCTCAACTGCCATCTCTTCTAATACTTCCATGCAGTTAAACGTTCACTTTCTGCTAAATTCTAATATCTTTAGGTTGAACTTGAACTTGAACTTGCAACCTTCAAGTTCTTGGTCCATTACCAGAAAGTCAAAAACCAAACCGACTAGTTCTAGAGACAGCAAGGAAGTCTTAAGCTAGGAACTCATGAGTTCAGCCAGACAGAATCAGATTCTCGGTCCATTAATATGAATTAACATTTTAACTGTAATAATTATATATATAAATATATATATATATATATATATATATATATAAAACTGTTATGGGTCAAGTCAACAAATCTTTTTTTTTTTTTTTAACTCAAAACTCAAAAATAAGATTGGATGTTATCAAATTTATTTATAAAAAAAATTAATAATAAATAAGGAAAGAACAAAGACCCAAGAAATTTTTATTCTTTCGGTGAAACAAAGTAGGTATGCAAGTGGCCATTTTTCTTTTTTTGGCATCTTCTAGGAAAAATCACTAAAAATGATAGCGGAGAGAAAAGAATATTCATAAAAAGCCTCTTTTTGACATCAATTATACAATGTTTTTACCAATTCAAACTAACAATTATGCCTCTTTATCAATTATAATTTTTATATAGAAACAAAATTGAAAGTTTGGAATTTTAGTAATAAGTTTATGATTCCGAATCTTCCAATTCTTCAACCCTGATCATTAGTTGATTTCTCAATCTTTAGAGCTAAACTTCTAGATTATGAATTAAAAAGTGAACACATAGGATTGTATTGGATTTAGTTCTTTTCAAAGTATGTATACAACTGCATTAATCTTTGACCTTTTGTACAAATGCCAAACCAGGTATGCACACAGCAAATAGACTCTTGACTTTGCCTTTTAGGTTTCTTTAAACGGTTACATTACATGGGATGAACTTAATTAGTGCTATATTAACAAAATAAAAGAGAAGAAAGAGAAAGTTCGTAATAACCAGTATACCCTTTCAAAAATAACAACTGTGCCTCTTTAACATGAATAATGGGATTATTAACAAAACAATTAGAGATAATGGGATTGCAAGATTGCCTGTGGGACTTGATCAAACACGCAATTCAGATTATTAGGAGATATTAGATCATAAGGTTTACTAACGTTCATGTACTAATAATCTATAGAAAAAAAAAAATTTAATTTGGAGTCTCTCAAAAAACCCACTCTCTAAAAATTATAATTACCACACAGAAATCAAGAAAAAAGCTACCGGTACCCAAACACTATTTTTTTTTTTTTCCACTTTTCACATTATAATAGTATTAAAAGTGAAAAATAATTTATTTGACAATCACAACTTCTAGCTACAAGAGGAGAAATTCAGATATAGAAAAGGAAAACAAAAAAAGCCCAGATATAAATTTAACGTTTCTCCCCTTTTTCACTGTTTCCCATCATTCAAACAGAAATTGAACAAAAAACAAATATAAATTGTGGAGAGTATTAAAATAAAATATTAAAAAAACAAAAACAAAAAAAAAAAAAAACAAAAAAAAAACAGAGAAATCACAGAGAGTAATAAATAAGAGAAGAGAGAGGACCTTGAGGATATGCTGCGGATGGATCACGTTGTCAAGGTCGATGAGATGAAGAGAGAGAGAAAAAGTCGATTGAAGAGGAAAACTATGGTTTGTGGGATATAATTGTAGAGAAATGTTGATATAATTGTAGGAGTGGAGTAGGTAGAAAGATATATTATTACTGTTATTTAAGCAAAGCTGAAACGTGTATATATATATATATATATATATATATATATATATCTAAAATAGCATGGTGGAGACACCACAAAAAATTATTTTATATATTTACCTATTCATTTTACAAAAAATTTAGTATCAGTGGATCTCTTTTAGTTTTTAATACAATAAAATAATATAAATATCATAATAAAATAATATGAATATCACAATATAATAATATAGGTCATAAACATAACATTTTCACAAAAATTTTATAATAAAATCTATATGATAAGTTGTTAACAGTAAACCTCCGTTTGGATACCAATAAAAAAATAAAAATTATCTTACTATTCAGCTTATTTTTGCTACTATTTATATGTCTCACTGTACTTTTTTGTACTATTTATGGCCTCTCTGTACTATTTCAGCTAACTTTTACCTTTATCTACAGTACTTTTAACAATAAATTTTCAGTTTCAGTAAAATAAACGGTATCTAAACAGACCTTAAATAAAAAAAAATGACAACCTCACTAGTAAGTCTAGATGAAAACTACGAATAACTTATTATATAAATTTTATTATGAAATTGTTATGAAAATATTGTGTCAATAACACTTTTTTTCCTTAAGAAAAAGGTCTAGTGCCACACATTTTGGCACAACAAATGCCACAATTCGCCATGTGGTAAGTTGTGATTGGTAAAAGGGTGATATTGGATTCACCCTCTACTAACCACAACTCGCCACATGGATGAATTTTGATATTTGTTATGTTAAAATGTGTGGCACTAGACTTATTCTAAAAAAATAACACACTAATTAAAAAGTTTAAAAATATAATTAAATGTCACAATATTTTGTATTTTTTTTTTTTTTTTTGGGTCAAGCCTAGTATAATATTATTTTATTTTATTTTGACATATTTGACCCCTTAACTTTACTCTCTCTTTTTTCTTTTCTTTTTTTCACCTTCTCCAAAAAAAAAAAAAAAAAACTTTACTTTTTTTTTTTCTTCACTTTTTATCTCATCCACCCCGTTTCTTCCCCAATCCCCATTCCCATCAAATACCTTTTCTTTTCCTCCGCTCACCATCTTGTCTCTTCTTCACCTAAAAGACAGTTTTTCTTCTTTCACCCAAAAGACAAGACGAGAGAGATATATTACACACATAAAAAAATGAGAGAAGAAGAATCCACAGCAAAAGAAGAAGAAGAAGGTCGCAGCAGTGGGTTTATGTTGGAATTGAAAATTGCACATTTGATTTAGAATTTTGCAGTCTGTTTGGTTGGTTAGAATTTGGAGGAAAGGAAAAGAAAGAAGAACCAGTATGGGATTCTTCTTTTGGGCTTCTTGCAAATGACGAGAAGGGAGAATAGAGTGTAGAGAAATTCTTCCCCAGCTCCATGACGATTTATTTATTTATTTATTTATGGGTTGGAGGAAAGGAGGGAATATTGGTGGGACCTTGATGTCTTTTTTGGTTATACCCATCCGTGTGTGTGTTTCAGTTTGTGGAGTTTCTATGCTCAATGAAAATTAGAGGGAATAAGAAAAATTTTAAATGGAAGAAAACAACAACATAGTATTGTGGAAAATTGACAGTGGGTAAAGCAAAATTTACCTTTTTATTAACTATACAAAAAGCCGTTATGCTGCTACAGTATTTACGCATGGCTCCTTCAACGTATTCCACTATCTATCTACAGGGAAACTTTGGTAAGTCACTTTGCTTTCTTTTTTTTTTTTTTTTTTAAGTTTCGAACAGTAGCTACAGTACCAGATGGCACTGTAGCTTACATATTTTTTGTCATCCGTTTGTACTTTTTTTCATATATAATGTTATACTAACACAACAAACTTTAGCCGGTAAGGTTCATTCACTCTACCTAACCAGTCTAGGTTCGATTCCCGCTGCTAGCAGGCTCTTGTTGGTGGGCATCCTTGATGAGAGTAGCTCCCTCACATGGACTGGACAGAACGGCTTGAGCTTGACCCCAGCCCGACGCCCTGCCCGGGGGCAAAATACAATCATAAAGGCCCTCATTTTTTGTTTCTCAAAAAAAAAAAAACACAACAAATTTCACAATATTTTCACAATTATTGAGGTATCAATTTCTTATAAGTCAAAATAAAATAATAAAATATAAAACTGTAACCAACCACAACTGAAAATAAATATTTTGTGAAAATGTTAAGACACTTGTTAGGGGAATGTGTAAAAGTTACAGTACTTTTGGTTTGTTTGAGTGGCACTGTAACTACAGTAGCTAGAACGTTTTTTTTTTCTTCAGTCCTCCGTTTGTACTTTTTTTCTTTTAAATATTTATAAGAACCCACATATATATTGTTATACTGACACAACAAATTTCACAATATTTTCACAATTATTGAGGTGTCAATTTCTTATAAATCAAAATAAAATAATAAAATATGAAACTGTGACCAACTACAGCCGAAAATAAATGTTTTGTGAAAATGTTGTGACATTTGTTGGGTAAATGTATACAAACTACAGTACTTTTGGTTTGTTCAATGTGTACTGTTCATTGCTTTTTTATTTTTTTATTTTTATTTTTTTCTCAGTCATCGATTTGCACTTTTTTTCCCTATATATAAAAAGAGCAAATAAGCTCATGAATAGTGTTATGAACAGTATTTTTGGTTTAGTGACTTGCCTTTTTCCTCTTTTTTTTTTTTTCAAGTTCACTAACTTGGTTTGAGCTTGTTTTTTTTTCTTTTAAAGGATTTTTATATGTTTACTTTCTACTTGTAATGTAAGCTTACATTGTATACATACAAAAAGTAGCAAATATTATATACATTTGCAAAAAAAAAAAAAAAAATTGTACAAATTTTGCAAATGTGTACAACATTTACCAATTTTTATGTGTTTACAATATAAATTTACATTGTAAGTGCAATGTATATTTCTATATATATATATATATATATATATATTATATATAAAAAGAGTAAATGGGAAAAGTTACAATAATTTCGTTATAGTAGTTATGGTTTGTTTAACTTTTGGCCTTTTTTTTTTGCGTGAATGCATAAAGTTGTAGTATATTTGCTATATTATTTTTAGTTTGTCCACAATAATTTTCACAACACTTTCATAACAAATCAAATATGGTAAATTGTTATTGATTCTAATTTAAACTTACTATTGAAACTACTTTTTTGCTCACCAATAACAACTTGTAGTAACCTACTACTTATGATTTGTTGTGAAAATATCATGGACATAACATTTTTTTGTGTGAAAAATGTTAAGACATCTTGATGTTGTTGCAATATCTTCAAAACTGTTGAACTATCAATTCTTTACAAGTTAAAATAAAATATAACAAAATTATAAAGGTATTATGAAAATATTGCGTTATTCTATTGTGTTTTTAGAAATTTTTTGTTGGTTTAATCAACTTTGTTGAGCCAAAATTCACTATTCTACATATAATTTTTTTGAGTTGACTTTTTGTATTTTTTTTTTTTTACACACTATTTTAAGTAAAACACATAGTTTTGCATGCAAAAGTAAAAACAAATACTTAGGAAAAGAAACATTTTTCATCCTTTATGTTTGGGGTAGTTTACAATTCTTCCTTAAACTTTAAAATTATGCAATTTTTCCCTTAATATTTTGGAAAAGAGCAAATATGTCATATTGTTGTTCTCTCAGTTAAACCCTAATGAAAGCTTATGATTCTTAAAATATTTTATTGTGTAATGTCTAAATTACTCTTGCTAAATTTTAACACCCTAAAATTTTCTTTACGTATTTTGAGTTTTAAATTATAAAAATTCTTAAAAAGATAGAATGATGATATTCAATGACACAAGTCTTTTGTTATTATTATTTTTATTTATCTATATTTCTTAGCAAAACTTAGTTATTTATTGTTGGAAGATAATGATATTCATTATCATTCTTAGAAGTTTTTAGAGAATAGATATATTGTCTTTAGCAAGTAGGTACTAAAAAACTATTATAGTTAAATAAATATTTATATGTTAAATAACTATCCTAACTTTGTGGTTGATCAAAATTCTTAAACAAATGAGATTAACTTTTTTCGATATAATTATCAAAATTCTTAAAATTAATGTCTCTTTTGATTAATGTAAATCTCTATATACTTTAAAAATCAAATGATTCATATCTTTATTTTATAATACAAATAAAATTTAGAATTGACCTTAATTACTATAGTATTTTTTTTTTCACGGCAAGCACATGCCTTCCACGTATTGCCCTAACTAGTTGAGTCAAAAGAGTCAACATTGTATCAAATCTCTCAAAATGGCATGGTAATGTAAAATCAAAGAGTTCGGGGCCTTATAATTTGGGTGAAAAGTAATGGTAAAAAGGAGTAATTTACCCTTTTTTTTTCTTTAATTATAAATGTCAATACCACTTTTGACAATAGTGATTAGTGAGCCATCCATTACCATGACCACAGCATCCTAAGCTACTTTGGACAATTTAATAGTTGAGAAAAATTAACAAGTGCCTTAGGTATATTAGTTTGGCAATTAGAAATATTTTAATGGGGAACAATATTAATTTTTTTTGTAACTCTTTATATTTGAGAAATATTATGTCCACAACAATTTGAGAAATACTAAGTGACAAGTTGTTACAGTCTATTATGTGTAAATAAAAATGTAATTTAAGTTATTAGTCTCCCTTGTATGTGTGTGTTTGTTTCTCAAAAAAGAAATTAAAACCAGTAACAATTTATCACTTAGAATTTATTGTGAAAATGTTGTGAATATATTGTAGATATAATACTTCTCTTTATGTGGGTTCCAGTTAGCTCAACTGGTAAAGTCTCTTATGGTTGTATAAGAGATCTGGAGTTCAATCTCCGCCTACACCAAAAACTGATTGGTGTCTTGGTCTGATAATAAAGAGCTATTATCAGGAGCGGACGCCATAGGTTATAAAACTCTCTCAAAAAAAAAAAAAAAAAAACTTCTCTTTATACTTTTCATGAAAATGATATTAAAATTTTTCTAAATGATACCAAAAAAAACAAATACTTTAAAGGCACCCATTATCACAATCATTTATAATTTTCAAAAATTAACTGCTCGTTTGATAATTTTGTTCTAGTAACATTAGTTAAGTGCCATTAAAAATAAGTATGAGTAAAAGGTGCCGTGAAAATATATGTAATGTTATCTACACAATAAAAAACAATAAAAACAATGGTTTAAACTACGCAAACAAACAGTGTACTAGTGTAGCAAAAAACACCAAAACTGCCTTTATATTTCCTAATCCAACGTGGTAGATAACAACACACGTTGCTACATTTCTTAAATCTTAACGGAGAAGTTTATGCACTTTTTCATCTCTATGAAGTTTGTACTTTATGCTTTAAACTTTAAACTGCATGCCAATCTTTGATTGGCTAAATTCGAGACTATAAAACAAAAAGTAACGCCCATGAATGATCATAATTTTTTTTTTTTTTTGGATAAAAGGTTAGAAAACAAAAAGTTGGAACTTAACAAACAAGTTTATCTCCATGGCTTATATCAGTCTTCACCATATAGAAGAGAAGTATGTATTGTACTAATATTGAAGTGATCATTTGTTTGTAGCAGCAGTAGGAGTCCAAATTAGAAGTTCATAGGTATTGATGGCTTACATTCCTCCACACAAGCGTCACTCATACGAAGCTGCTGGTAGTAGTGATAGGCATTATAGGCCCTCACCAATCCCACAATCTCTTGTTCCTCAATTCAGGAGAAATCTTAATTTGAGGTTGCCACCCAAACCCTTTTCACAAAGAAGTGGAAAGATCGTTTATAATTATGCAGAGCAGGCTATTTCCACATGGTTTCCTGTTGGTTTGGATCACAATCACCAGTTTCCATCTTCTGTACATGTTGACTCAGTTCCCTTGCAGGCTTTTGAGAGAACAACAAATCCGCTAGTTTTGTTCAATAACAACAACAATCAATCAGGTAAATGTTACTGTTTTTCTGCTCAGATTTTTGTTTGTAACTATTTATTAATAATGGGTTTGCTGGTTTTGGCTAGTTGAGCAAATGAGGAGTCCATGGGTGTATATAGCAGAAAATGTTGTGTCAAGCTTGCTTTCTGCTTTCGAGAATGTCAGGAATGAAAAGTTGGACTTGGAAGATGTCAAGCCAAAGATGGTTGCTAGATTTGGGAAAATTCTTTTTTATGAGTAAGTCATGCTTCTATTCTACTCTATGAGTCATTGTTTTCGGTTAATAGTTTTTTTTTTTGGGACACCCTATGAAAATCTAATTCAGTATAATGAAAAAATGTAAAATTATGAGGTTGGCACGGAGAAGTGAGTGAGATAAATCCAAAAGCATGAGTATTAGGGATGACACTTATTTGTTATGTACTTTACTAACTCAAACCTAAGCAAGGTTGTCAACTGTCAATTCATCCTTTTCTTCTGACCAAGAAAATAACTTAAACTTCATTAATCCAAAACTTTAATGATACACTCAGTCATATAGAGTAACAATATGATATGAAGTCTATTGCTGGTGTTGCTATTAAGCTCTAGCTCAATTAGCATATCCTCCCCTTACTAGTTCTAGGTAAAGGGTGAGGTCATGGGTTTAAGACATACTAGATGCCTATGTAACTTTTGAATAAAAAAAAAAAGAAAGGTCTGTCTGGTGTCATTTATTACTAGATATTTGTCTCAACATTATTGAATCTTGTCATATAAAGTTATTACTGCAAAAGCACAAGGTCACGCAGGAAAGTTGTCAATAAAACACGGGCAATTTGTTTCTAATGCAATCGTGCAGCAAACTTGATTTTGCAAATATTTGCCCTTCACCATTATTTATCAATTATAGTCTACTCCTTCTAGCTGGTTCTCTGTCTAGTGGTTGCTTCATTCCCCTGGTGTGCTTTTTACAAACATACATTATCCTGGGTTTCTCATATCTGATCCTACTGGTTCAGAACTTTAGGTTAAGGCTTTTCTAAATTAAGTAGACCTAAGATTTCTGGTTTTACCTTTTTAGCCTAAATAGACATGAGATTTCTAGTCTTACCATATCATTTAAAATGCCCTCCATGTTTGAATTACAATGGGGTTATGATCGGTGTTCAGTACTAATTCTAACATTGCATAGGCTTAAGGATTCCAACCATGAAAATCTTAAATGAAACTTAGATTCCATTAATAAGGCCAGCCTGTTTTTCTCTCTTGACCTCAACAAATAGAGAACAGATATATCTTTGTTCTATGCAATCAAATACAATTTGAAACAATTCTTTTGAGGCCTGTTCACCACACCCACATCATGCCAAAATCTGATCCTCGAACCATCCCTTACTATAAAGGATTTATAAGCAGAAATTTCTCCCACACCCATCATGCCAAATTATGATCCTCAAAGCTTTCTAAAGACAACACACGAATCCAGAAATCCAGTCACCCTACGCAGCCCTAAAGTTTGCACCTAGTCACCCTACGCATCCCATAATTTGCACCCATAAAAGTCTCCAAAAATGGTCATGCTTCTTACCAAGCAGTCATAGCACTTACCCCAACAGAGCTTGATTAAATATGGTCAATTTCCTTGCTCCTAATTCACCATAATTCTGTAGGGATGCACACCAAGTTGCAATCTACCAAATGGAACTTAAATTGAACTCACCCCTTATAAAAAATTACCTGGGTGTTCATTTCATTAGCCATATGAGTAATGTACTTTTAAGTAAAGCAACCTCCCTTTGATAAAAGAACATCACCTTTACTGGGTTTAAAAAGTAATTGGTAGATAGCCGTACCTCAAATTTTGGTGAGGCTAATTCCCTGATTCCAACCCTTGACACACCACTTAAACAGAGGGCACTTGCCATTGCAACCCATTGATAAATACAGATTTTTTTATCAAGTCAATTGTTTCTCCTCCTTTCTAAAACAATTCCATGCTATAGTAGCTTTATGAGGACAACCCATTGGCATAGCATGATAGTTCATAGGTAGAGTTCCCTACCTTACTAAACAACAAAGTAGCCAACTCCACATCTTCAAAGACCCCGATTGGGGCTAGCTTACTCTTACTCAAGTTGCGCTTTAATCCCCAGACTACTTTAAAACACAAAATTGTAGACGAAATATTTACAAATCAAGATAGAGCCTTCCTCAACAAATAATAGAGATGAAATTGTTAAGAGTTTCATTAGAGCCTTTCACCACTCTAAAAGCAGTCAGAGAGAGTAAAGAAAAGAAAACATTCTTCCATAGTTGTCAATAGCAAATAACTAAGAACCTTTATAATTTGGTAAATAACAATGAAGAAAGTAGAACCCCTTGTCTCAACCACCTAGATTTGTCAAAGAGGCTTGTAGGCAGCACTAAAAATCTAATAGTGGTGATACAGATAGCTATTCATTTCTTCCATTTCTCACCATAACCAAAATGGTCTAGTATGTATAGAAGACAATTCTAATTCACATGATCATAGGCTTTCTCAATATCGAGACATTCATTGGCTATGAGAATTGAGTCTAATCTTTATCTCCCTTCCACAAAAGCAATTTGGTACTTGGGCATTATTTTTCCTAACAATGGTTTTAATCTATTGGCTAATACCTTTGCCAAAATTTTGTAAATACTACTAATCAAATTAATTGGTTGAAAATATTTTATACTTCTAATTCCCATATTCTTTGGCATTAGAGTTTTAGCATTGAGAGGTTTCCCAATGCTGTTTTTACTGTATTGCAAATACATTTGCCAAAAGTTTATACGCATGATCGAGCAAACCATTTCAATGAGAATCTCTTATACATCTAAATCCCGTTTTCTTTGGTGCTTGAGTTTTAGCATTGAAAGGTTTTTCAAAACAGTAAAGAGGCATGAACTTCCTGGAAAAAATCTAAAAAACCCTTCCTTCTCCACAATTCCCCAAAATCTTGGAAATATGCCATAGTGAAGGCATCCTGGCCTAGAGTTTTATCTCTAGTGATTTTTAAATGATAGTGATAAATGCAATGCTAGTGATTTGTAAATGCCATTATTTAGTAGGTGTATTTGCTAGCAGTTAGTGATAAATAGGCGTATTGACTTCCTTTATTTGTTTTTTGGTTTCATATTGGTAAGTGAACATAAGCACTTAATGGATCTTGAACCCATGAACTTGTCCCTTCACCCGATTCTTATCGCAAGAGCATCTAAGCCAGAACTCATTGGCAACTTCTCTAATAGATTTGATGCCCTAGATTTTGGCTAAGTAGAAATTTGAGCCCTTTGGTTTCAGCCTTCTACTAGAATCCATGTGCTTGCACAAATTAATCCAATGTCACATCTGAGTGATAAATAGGCATATTGACTTCCTTTATTTGTAGTTAGTGATATATAGGCCTATTGACTTCCTTTTATTTGTTTTTTGGTTTCTTATTGGTAAGTGAACATGAGCACTTAATGGATCTTGAACCCATGAACTTGTCCCTTCACCCAATTCTTATGGCAAGAGCATCTAAGCTAGGGCTCATTGGCAACTTCTCTAATAGATTTGATGCCCTAGATTTTGGCAAAGTAGCAATGTGAGCCCTTTGATTTCAGCCTTCTACTAGAATCCATGTGCTTGTACAAATTAATCCAAAGTCACATCTGAGTGGAATTTTTTTTGCATTTAACATTTTTTGAAATATTTTAATTAGTTGTCATGTTTGCAAAACTATGTAGCAAACTAGCATCTTGAGAATCTAAAACTCGAGTTCAACCTGTTTCTAAGACTTGAATTGCATGCAATGGTAGTCTGATGTGGAAAAAAATTCATGTGGAAATAGAGTATTTAAAACTCAAGTTCCCAATCCTCCACATCCCACAAACAGACCTCTTTCTTCTTCTTCTTCTTCCTACCCGATTTGGTCCTCTGTTCTTCTTTCTCTCCTCTTCTTCTTCTTCTTCTTCCTTCTGATCTATTCTGGATCTGATCTGGTCCTCTGTTCCTCTTTTCTGGATCTGATCTAATCTGTTCTTCTATAGAAATCGAGTCCAATAGACTCAAGTTTAATTTTTACAAACTCAAGTCTATAAGACTCGAGATCTATGTGGCAAAAAATCCCCAGATCAGCAAGTGGAACTCGAGTCTTTGAGACTTGAGTTTATATTGAACTCGAGCCAATAAAACTCGAGATGCTACTTTGCTGAATCATTTCTAACGCATGCTAACTAACGCTATTGTTTCCCAAATGCATGCTAGCCTGCAAATTACCTCTATTTGAGTGTCACTAGATTGACTGATGAAATGATTCATTTGTTTTGGCAACAACATCCTGATCATTTCATATCCCATTTAATAAAATGTACTAAATTCTTTAAAGTAATGAATGTATTGATATTGATTTTTTGTAACTTCGAAGATTTCACATATCAGATTTGTAATAAGAGAACCCCTTAATATACTTGGAAGAGTTAAGTAGATACAATTTTCTCATGTAGGAGCCCTTCAATCAGCGAAGAAACTATGAGAGTAGGTTTGGCTACAGAAACTACATTGAGTCAATTGAGGAGATCATTTTACACAAATATTCCGAATTCATATATGGAAAACATTAAGGGAGAAGTTGCCCAAAAGATTAAATTTGATTTTGAAGAGGAGAAAGATTTATACCTTGTAAAGGTATTTCTTTTGCTGAATACTTCTGCTTATTATATTCACAATTATGCCTTTTGATTTAGTTGGCCACTGACTTCCTCGATTTACTTTCTCATTTTGTATAGTTGTGTGATGCCACACTACCAGATTCAAATATTTCTTGCAAATGCAGTGTGATAAAAGAAGATAAAAGGCTTCAGCTTTATAAGGCAAGTTTTCTGCTTAATATTGATGCACATTGCATTCAAATCATGCTTAGGTCTAAACTTGTTACCTGGGGTGCTGATGATTTGTTTTCTTCCTGTTTTATTAATTTTATGTGACAAATACATCAATTTAACGTGAAAAGTATAGTGTAAAAAAGATGATGAGGTTTAGTATCTCCTAGTTGCTGCCTTTTTTGTTTTGGACAAATGGAATTTTTCTTACTATTTAAGGTTTGGGATTTGATTCATTATGGAGAGAGAGAGAGAGAAAGGGGAATTTTTTTTTTTCTCTTTTATCTAGGTATGTAACTTTCCTTCCAATTGTTTATTATGTGTGATTTGAGACTTATGTTCAAATGTCACTCTGTTTTTGTAGATTGAACTACAACAAGTGCGTCATATGGTCGTAGACATATCATGCCTTGATAAAAACTTAGACCTAAGGCTGATGCTATCCACCAAGAGGATCTTAACAACTCTCGCGGTAAGTTTCTTGTCTATATTTGCTGTCTATAAAAGGCTTAAAACTATTGTATGAGATAGTTTTAGCATGGTATTTCTTTCTCCTGAGAGTCTAAGACTTAAATTTGTGACCAAACTAATTTATGTGCTCTCCAGGATGATGAGATGCAAAGCATTAGAAGTCTTATTAATTCAGCAATTCTAGATCCAAATGTGAAGGGTGGGTTAAGATGGCCCTTGGGGAGGACATCTTCTGAAGGTAGATATTGTGTGGTGGGGGTTTCGCACACAATAGCTAAAGATTATAAAAGTTCATCATTGAGGCTGAAAGTGAGACATGCTGATCGATATAATTTTGGAACTTCAATTGGGGAAGCTACAAGGGAGATAACTCTGAAGCTGAAAAACATTGTCTCATTATTACAGGTAAGTAACGTATATAATTGGATGCTTATTATAAGTGAATAAGGAACTTAGTCCATGTAATCAAATTGAGGAACAAATGTCTATTATATTTGTTACATTCTTTCCTGTAAGGACCGATCCATAACATCATTAGATTATGTGTTCTATTTCATATGACTCGGATGTCATTTGCTATCAAATCCATAAATTCATACATTTAATGTTTTTGTGATTTAGTTAAGTTTACTAGCATTTTATAGGAGATCCTAAGTATTTTAGGTTTTATTTTCTTTGATTCCAAGTTAGTTTTTTATTAGTTATCATCTTATTAGATTTTTAGTTTACTAGTCAAACTAGGAGTCCTAACTCTATTGGTACAAGAAAGAGCCCCTTATATATATTTATGCTCAATATACTTGAAGAATACATGGAGTTGATTAATAAAATTATTATTATCATCATCATCATTATTATTATTAAGTACTAAGGCACATTGGCTTATTGTTATTCACCACCTCCCCCAACCCCCTTCCCCATCTCCTTTTTTGGTTCTTCTATGTCTCATGTTACTTTCGTGGATACTATTGACACAGCAACTAGACAACATATATTTCTCTTTTTTTCCTTCTTCCTTACAACCCCATATCGAAACCATAAACCCCAACATAGTTTACCTACAAAATAATTATAAAAAATAATAATAATAAAAACCCTCATCAAACCCTAACCAATTTAATGTTGATGAAGACTTTTTTTTTTTTTTTTGGTTGCTAAAAAAAAAAAAAAATGGGGTCTCCAGTTTAGACTCAAATGATGAAGACTTTATTTCACTTGAGCATCTACCCTTGCATTTGCAATGACATTAATTGGAATTAAATGGCTTCGTAAATAGTTTTCATTTCTCCAAAATATATATACAAATATATAAACAATAAAAATAGCTGGAAAATGTTATCATTTTTTGTACATCAAAGGATTGGAAAATTATTAGGTACTCCTAGAGTACCATAAATGCGCTCTCCCTCCTCTAACATGAATGGTGGGTCCCACCATGAATTTAATTAGTGAGACCCACTATTCATGTGAGAGAAGAGAGTATGCATTTATGGTACTCCGGAAGTACACAATAATTTCCCCAAAGGATTATTGGCATTTACATATTGACTTTTGCTTATTGTGTCATAATATGGGGTTTAATCTGGACAGATTAATATACATATGATTTTACTACCACCTAATGTGATGATTTAATTTGCTGGTAAAGACTACCTATGCTGTGCATCATATTTGTTAAATTTGGGCAATCATCTACACTTCAATATTGCTTATGCTTCTAGTTTTTTGTTGCTTACTACAGCACATAGATCCAAATTGTGATGAGTATCTTTTTCTCTTTCCTTTATTTCTTCATTATGTGTTATGAACTCCTGTTTCAAGTTTCAGGAACAGGAGGTTGAGGTTAGTTTGGTTTCTGAGATGCTTAAAGACCACTTGAGATTGATATGGGATCATTTCTTATGCTGTGAACATTTTTTTGACATGAAATAGCAAAAAAGGCGGTGAAAAGATAAAAAAAGAAGGGATACCATCTGGAAAAGGGCAGTTTGAATATTTTTTATATGTTTATGGTGTAGTTGCCTATGTCTTATTGCAATTTCAAGGAAATGGGCATTGATTCAGGATTGTAGTTTTTAGTATAAGATGATACGTCATCTTGTATGGAAATTTCAGATGAGTTATTGTACGTGTGTGTATCATATGAATCGTATTGAATTGTTGTCTAAGTGTGTATTGTCCAATGTATAAACATGTAAATTTACTGTGTTTGTACAAATATATGAGATTGTGCGTGATCTTGGTGAGTGCAACAACTACCAATATAGCCTATTAGTTGGAATTTTGCAAGATCACAATGTTGATAGTAACATGGATTTGTATTTTGGAGATATTGTGTTTCATTTTATGCTCCACCATTCATAACTTGCTAATGTATTTGTTTTACTTTCCTTATAAAATAAATAAATTTAAAAATGAAAAATAATAAAACATATGGTAAGTTGTGATTTGGGGAACACAAAGCGAAATACAAAAGGTGAGACAAAAGATTTGTATTAGTTGGACATGATGAATGATTATGAATGTGATGGGAAAGAATAGTATTTTAAATTATACAGTGTGCTATTACATAAGTAAAAAAAGCATTTGAAATTGATCAATTTTATGATTTAGATTAAAACTTTTACAAATCTAAAGTGCATAGTGTCCCATCATTATAAGATTTTCAATGATGCCGAATTATATTCAAAAAATAAAATCGTAATGGGTAAATTACCATTTTGATCCCTAACGTTTATATAATGTCAATTTGATTTGTAACGTTTATCAATTTAGTTCTATGTCAAAATAGTCTTTGTAGGGTTGGATGGAAAGTGCTAGTTAACAGCCAAAAAAAAAAAAAAAATCTTTTTCTACCACCTCAGATGTTATATGGCTTTGCCTAAAAATGACCAACATCAATCCGTGTATAATTGTGTAAATTTACAAATTTACTACAATAAAGTATTCTCTCTCACTCCATATCTTTAAGAAATCAGTTGACAGCCAGTGATATGATTTTTTTGGGATGAGCTTCAAGTTGAAGCTCAACTGTGGAGGTATGGAGACATGATTTTGTGGATGAAGTTCACGGTGTTAGAGATAAATAACCAAGAGCTTCATGAGATAACCTAATGCAAGTGCACCCATATCTGATGTCAAACTTTAAATCTTCTCTACCCACTCTAAGAAGAAGATCCGTAGTAGGTATAATCAATGGAGGAGAGCCACACATGTTGATTTTCTTCTTTGGTGCTATTTTTTCTTTGGTGAATGTCTTAATCAAGTTATTCTTCTTGTGATTAATTGCTTGATGTGGTGTTTAAGACGTTAATTGAGGCAAACGAAGATAATGAGAGATTATCAACTCTAGAGCTTAAACTTCCCTTTTTTCACAAACTTATTGCTTGATTTAGACATATATTTCCCTGTTTACATAAATGAAAATTTAAGATTAAAGGAGATAACACAGAGGACTTTGATAGATTAATAGAGTAATAACAATTTACCCACCTATGTTAGGTCTGTTATCATTTTGCCATTTGCGTTTAAAAAAATGTCACATTACCCTCCTCCTAAGGTCAGCTTAGTTTCAGCTTCGTTACATACGTCATCAATTCATAACAAATATAAATTATGATAAAAAAAAGTTAGGGTTTTCTAAAATCAAGAACAACGAAACATTAGTATCAAATTTTTATTGTTTTGGTTAACTAGAACTTTTATTAAAAAAAACTAAGAATTACAAAATTTGGGGTAAACAATGCTCCAAGCATCAACTAAAAACTGGTACAAAATAGAAGAAGGGGGATTGGAGTGAAATAAAACAAAATAATTTGATAAATTCCCTTCCTTTGCCAAAAGATCCACGCAATGATTACCTTTGCAGTTGGATATTTGATTGAAGGAGTGAGAGGAAAGGGAGTTGTTAATGAGGATGGGGGATGGTCAAAGGAAATTTTTGGGAGATGAAGGACATTGGCCTCTTCAAAAAGGGTTTTCCAAAGAGGGTTTCAGAGGACTCTATCAAGGGCATGACAAGGTTGGAGTCTCTTTTATTTGACCAAGTAAAATGAGGTCCATTGAAGCCCGGGTCCAACAGACATTGTCAAAGCCAAGAGAAGAGCTAACAGAGTCTGCCCTTTGGCCAGAAATGCGGGTCTCCAAAATAATGGCAATGGAGGGACGGTGGGGGCAGACCATATCAGTGAAATTTCTACAAAAGTTTGGGTTGCCAGCACCGGTACAATTCCAAACTAGTATCTTCATTGAGAGGAAGTTAAAAGGATTGGTCAAATGGGCATGACCGGTCATCCATTCTGTTGATAGAGGGGCCAAGAGTTTGCGAGGTTGTGTGTTCAGAGTGAGGCGGAAGGTTATGAGATCCATTGGGGTGTTCAGCATGGTGTTGGTGGAAAGTCTGAAGCAGAGTACACTGTGCTCTACTGATATGATTGTCACAGCTTTACAGGTTTGGCAGCGTTCCACCCTAAAAGCCTCCACCGGTTGCTCTGGTGACTTACATGGGGATGGGCTTCTCTCTGGAGAATTTCAACACCTTCTCAAACAGTAACCCAAGGAATAATACCAATCCCCAAAAATGATGTTGTTTCATCCTTGCACATTGAAGTCCCTATTAGGAAAGACCTCAGTTCCCCAATACATCACTATTTCCATCCTCGTCCCCAAGCTCTCAAGTTCAACATTGAATTTCCTCTTGAATTTGCTTCAAAAATTGTGAATGAGAAAGAGACACCACATACTGATGGAGACAGATATGTGTATGTGTCACATTACTTAATAGAGTTGGGATTGTAGAATTTGTGGTTGCTAATTAAGTCCCCTTGATGGACTTTTTGAATTCCCAACTAACCATTCAGCAATTCATCTAGCTTGGAAATGTAGATGATAAGAGTTGCTGCTACATACAGTAGGCACATTGATTTAAGCTATTCCACTTACTGCATTTGAAAAATGTAGCTAGTAAGAGTATACCCCAAAGACAACCAATGAAAATTGGAAATCAAGTTCTTAACACCAGCATAAAAATTAGTTGTCTTCCTCTTTGAGTAATCAATAGATTACTTCCATTTTTAAATGAAAATTTCAGATTTGGTTCCAACTTCCACTCTTAATCAAAATAAATTGACATCTCAAGTCAAAAATCATGAACAAGCAAAGATCATTAAGTCGCTTGAATATTGAGAAAATGTACAATATGATCACCTCTACAGCTTTTTAACTTTGATATATGATCTTCAATGAATTTGTATCAAAGAGGGAGCCCAATCTTCACAAGTTTTCAGGGGCTTAACATGCTGATTAAGAGTTATAAATGCAAAATATATATTAATCATCCTACCTGTTAATCCAAAAGGAAACTAGATTTGAACTTGAGCATTGCTGATAAAAAATAGTACTAACCTTCAGCAATTTAGGCAAAAGAAGCAAATATTCATGGAGACACTTTCAAGCAAAAAAATTATGGTGCTGGATAATCTGTTGAAGAAAAAAAATATTATTAGATATACACCAAGGATTACTTACTCTCAACATACAAACAAACAGCATAATATTTGGCAATACAAGTCTATATCTATCTCAAAGAAATATGCCTGTACAACTTTATGCTTATAAATTGGACATTCAAATCCTAAAAAATTCCTTTTTGCTAGAGAAAAAGAAACCTGTATTTAAATGAAGGCCAAGCTGCATCTATGCTTTTTGCAGTCTGAATTGTTATGCATTTTGTGCTAATTATGTTCAAGAACTTGAGAATATTCATTAATATATCATGGAAAATGTTGGTGCACTTGACATTTTTGAAATTTTATGACAAATTTTGGATATAAAAGTAACATAGAAGCCTTAATAAATTCAAAATTAACACTAGAATTATGATCTTCACTAGTATGATAAGATACCTTTAGCAGGTCAGAAATGATTAAGAGCTCACTATGCAAAATCATTAGCACCTTTTATATACTCAAGGTAATGATGACTCAAGCCAAAGCTTATTAATTTTGAATATCCTGATACAGGGACCTACAAGTAAGAATCCAATCAAAGACAGAATTATAGCGTTATGTATTGAGTGCATAATGATAAGGAAACCTGAACATTGTTGCCCCATTCTCTCATGTCATCCAGAATTTTCTCTAGTGCTCAAAATTGTTCCAGCAATATTTGTAAGAAAGCTAGGAATCCCATCCTTGAGCTGTACCACTGCCTTCAAATCTTAGAATCCTAATCCTAAGTGACGCTCCCCATAAAAGATTGATAAATGGTAAGCATCTAAAAATAGATTTGACGAACTCATAATTATTGAAAATGAAGAAAATATACCTTTTTGAAAGATCCTGCAATCAAAAATTCACCATATCAATCATTAATCACTCCTTCATAGACCCACTCACAATTTGTTTGATTTCTGTTTGATCAAGAAAAAGAATTAGATGGAATCATAAAACCATAAGCAGAAAGCAATAGTCAAGAATGCTGAAAGCTGCAAATTCCAAAAGAAAGGCCAAAAAAAATCTAAAATTCCCAAGCCTTTGACTGCCTAAAAACTAAAATCAACTTAATCATCTTGAGACTTTATGTTTAAACTTTGAGTTTTGGTAACAAGAAAAAGAACAAGGGCCACTGGTATGACACTGAAGACACATACTAACATGGCCAGATAATGGGAAAATAAAACACAACACTAACATTAATTTGTTTATGGATGTGTGTTCTTAACACATTTTCATATTAACAGGGTACCTAAGTGTTTGTTTGCTATCAATTAAGCTAATAATTAGATTCTATTATATAATTAAATAGAGGCTGTCAAAGGCAATCAGGGATGACCTCATTGATGCTAAAATCTAAAGAAAAATTTTAACAGCATTTTAAATCATACCTTTCCTAATTGTCAAGATATGCATTGCTATGGATATGAAACTGCATCATCTTTTAAAGCAATTACCTCACTTCATTGTCACCAGCAGTGGCCCCAGGCTGGATGTAGGAAAAGCAATTTTAAGAACTAAGAAAAAAAATATAATCCCTTCTTGCTGTGATAACAGTCAACATTCCCATTTTTAGCCCAATATATTTGTCCCTTGTCAAAGTCAAACAATATTTACTTTCATATTACCAATAACCGCATTTTTCATCACATTAGTTACATGATATACATTGCATTTTATGCACATTTAAATGTAGAAGTAGGGATTGGAGTCTATGTATGATGCATAACTGGGAACACTTATTGCATCTTTCATAAACTGTATTAGACAAATTCAAAAGTTTAACTACAGAGAGAAAAGGCCATCTAAACTGCAATTTTATTGTTTAAACAGGCGAGTAACTCAGATATAAGGTTTTACCAGGATCTCCAGGAGGTTAAGAACTACAGAACATGCAAAAATATCAGCTGAAGGTTTATGCATTCAGAGGACAATACTTGCATAGATCCATCATGGGCTGCAACTCATGGTGAAAATCCTAAGAATGTTTATGCAGATTTAAGGAAAAATTAAATCTGACAGTGAAACCACAGTCCTTGTATGGTAAGTCTTCCCACTTGAAACTGGTGCCTAAGCTGTGCCACCATGGCCTAGTAACTCTAATAAGAAATTTTGAAGTGTAATTCAACAGAAAGTCATTTGGGAATGGCATAAAATATATATATATATATATATATATATATATTAAAAGGCAGTGAAACGAAAAATCATAATCGAAATAACATGGATTGCTTTTACTGTTCAAGTGGATGCATTAGTATTTTCAATAGGGAGGGAGCATTAATACGTATAAGTACCGGATGTTTTCTTTTTGCTAAGTATGTAAGAGGGTGGCAAAGAACCAAGGAAGATTACAATCATCAAAATAAAATTGGAGATAATCCTATTAATTTATTCACAGAAGAGTAGGCATGTTGGTGAAACATGAAATGGCTACAGAGCTATAGTCTTCAAAGGGATAGAAGACTTGTTCATGGTTGCAAACACTGTTAGAACCTTTGTTTTTTGGTATAGAGATTCATTGTAAAGTCTACAAAATAAGGACATCAAATACCAAAGAAAGGACTTACATATGTAGTCAGTTACAATTAATAGAACTTATTATTGAAAATCTGTGGCAATTTCTACTAGTGGCAATGTCATGTTTATTTTGTGAATATCCACAAAAAGATTAAAAAGGAAATGAAAGCTCAATTGAAACAACCATCCATGGACATGCACCATCTCTATTTTTTTCAAAAGAAGCTTGCTTATCCTTCTCCTACTCTTGCAGCTTGACTCCAACAGGATTGGTTGCCAGTTGGGACACTCTCTAAAGGTCTACACTTGCTTATCATGTTGCTGTCAAGTATTTTCATTGTTTTTTGAACTGTTAGTTACCTTGCATATTGAAATCAAACTTTTACAATACAAGACCACATTAGTGGCAGAAAAAGGCTATTTCTTCACTATCTTGTTTCCATAAGTCCAAATAGACCATAAAATGGAGAAAAAAAAACAATATGAGCTGAATGAAATCAGTTCTAATATACAGATCAAACCACCCCAGATTTCTCCAGATGAAAAGGGAAAAAAAATATATATATATATATATATATATATATATATATATGATCTTTCAGTATCTTTGACTCAAAGGACTAAGAACTTAGATGTTTCTCAATTCTGCCCTCAAAAGAATTTTAGAAGGTAATTGTAACCTACATAACTGGTTCCAAAGCTCAAGGTCTTCACTTATGGTTGTGCCAGCTTGGTTTCGACAATTCCTAGTATGCAACAACCCATTATCCTTTTTCAACCATATAAGCCCTAGATTTGGAATGATGCCTAATGAGCTTATCATTAACACAAACAGGAATTTGTAAAATTCTCTCAGAATTATTTTGGCTATAGAGTTTTCAAACTAATTCAGAATTCCACCTGAAAGTATCTTTGACCACACATATACAACAACATGTAGAGAACCTAAGCAATTTCATTTGGAATCCCTTTGTCTTTGGGGACATCCAACAAAATAGGAACCCTATATATATACTTGGATGTCTATAAAGGTGTATTATCAATTCACTATGAAATTATTTCATCAAGCTAAAATTACTAAATTACAATGAAAAAGTGACAAATCTTAAATTCTAGACATAATGCATCAACAACCATAACAAGTAGAGTAGGGTTTACAAATCTAAGCAAACCACCTTTTCCAATTTTCAATCTTGTCTACACAGTTGTTTGCCTGCATGAGTCTAATTACTAAAATGACAAACATGTGAAATAAGCACGGAATGTTTGAGGGAGTGAGAAGTATAAATTTAATTGGAAGAAAACAACATGAGACGGAACAATAAACCGATATGCTTGGCAGAAAAAGCTTTCTAGTTTTGATGTTTACTTGCTTTCAAGCAGATGATTTCTTCTACTTCCAAAACTACAAGAAGAAGCATTTTGTTGCAAGTCTTTGTTCATCCAAGTCAAATTGCTAGAAGTCTTATTGACAACTCTAATCAAACATATGGTGGACAGTTCATTAATATTTGTACACAAGAAACAGATAATGCAACAACCAACAAAACTTGGATTAAGAAGAAAGACAGTGACTTACAGAGAAAAAAGGTTGATTAACCTTTAGGGTCACTTTCACTAGATTCCTACCAATCACCTAGCTCTTCAACGCATTCCTTGTACTCACTTGACTCCTTAACTTTAGAGTTACCTTGGGCCATAAATTCTGTGAGTCTTTCAATCCTTTTTGGGTGAGGTTCATAACTAGAGCTTCCAATCCCATCACAGTCATCACAGGTTCACTTGGCTTTGTAACCTTCTACTACTGCTGCCATCGAATAGTTGAAATTATGATGGGGAACACCCAAGCCCTCATAAGGAGTGATGCTATTATTGTTTCTCTCAGCCATAGTTCTGTTAAGATCTTCGATGTCTTTCTTGTATACCATTCACAACCCGCACTTCTTTACCTTTACCATGCCTAGGAATACTTCGTTCGTCTTCAAGTCCTGACAATCAGTTTCAATTTTAATTCCAATTTGACAGAATCCATTTGCATCGCATTCCCATAATGATTTTATGTCTTCCTTTTCGTAGTATTGAGGAGGCATATAAAGTAGCCAAATATGATCTGATAAAGTAACTATTTGGGCCATGCCTGGTGCTGATTTAACTTGTTTTCTGTTGACCTTCAACTGACAAACAAGTGAATAGTCAATTTGTGTTTCCGTTGAATTAATTTGGTGATGTGAATGAGTACAAAAAACAATGCAAACAGCAATCCCGATCCACTCATTACACAAAAAAGAATAAGGTTCTTGTATACTAACCTCATCCCCAATACTTTGATGCCTAAACCACTTTGGTATTTCACTTCCAAGAATAACAATGGGATATCTGTACAGAGGAAACATACTAGAGTGAAGGAGCGGAAGGGACTTTATTATCATTGCAAAAAACACTTCAATGAAGCCTTGATTCTCAGCTAGTTTACTGCAATTTGTAAGGTTGAGATATGAACCAAATAAAGAGTTTGGTTGTAAAAGATCTGGTAGCGTTTCCAATGAGGTACAACCCTTTCCCTTAATAAATCCAATATTTAATGGAAGCTTTGGCCATGATCAAAGACTCATGCAATTGTCCACCACCAAGCTTTTCAAAATAGATAGTTGAGTGATGTTTTCCGAAAGGCAACTAAAATTATTTCCACTTAGACATAAATGTTTTAAAGAGAATAAGCAACAAATATCATTGGGGATTGCATTGAGATTGCAATAACTTAGATTCAGTGTGGTCAAAGAACGCAAACTCGATAAAGAAGTCGATAACAAGTCCATGCGATTGGGACTTCTCTGATTAAATCCACCAAAAGCGAGTCTTTTAAGAGTTTGAAAAAGAGCATTAGAATAAGGCATAAGTCCTGTAGCAGTTCCACTCACATCAACCTCCTTTACACTTTTCTCAGTCACCGAGTTTTCCAGTGGTTTTGAGCATCCGAAAAGATTGAGATCTTAGCTCTGTTTGTTTCAGCATTAACATTTTCTGAAAAATTACTCATTTTCTAAAGAGCATTTTCTAGAAAACTGTCTCATTTTCCAGTGTTTGGTAATGACCTTAAAAATGAGCTTGAGAATGTTTTTTAGTGTTTGGTATGCAATTTTTTTTTAAATATTTCTTTTATAGTTTAAAACATATATATTATGTAAACTAACTAATGTAATCATTATAAATAAAAAATCAAGAATGAATTTGGTTTTCATACTAAAATTTTGACAATAGATACAATCAAAATTAATTAGTTGTCAAATTTTCATGATCTCTACTACTCATCTTGCTCATATATATAGACAGTAACGTACGTACACACACACATGCACACACACACATATATCAACCATTTGTCTATATATATATATATATATTTGACAAAGGAATACATTTTCAATAAGTATAAATAACAATAACTTTTAATTGTCCACTCTTTTTGTTGGTATACTAATTGTCTACTATGGTCAACCACAAGTCTTCAATATTATACTAAATTATGTATTTATATAATGTACTATGTAATATATTATCACTACATAGTATCTGCCAACAAAAAAAGTATTTGCCAACAAATGCAGTTCTCCTAAACAATTATCATTCATTATATAACAATATTATTAGTCCACGGTAAAGATTGTCCCATGTAAAAGCAATTTAGAGCAATATAGGTACTATGTTTAAAATTTTCATCTTTTACTTCATTCTTTCTTTCTTCTTCTTTTTATTTTATTTTTTATTTTTTTGCACTTTATGCACGAAAAAGAAGTAACTTTTGCCTGAAATCCATCAAACCGAAAATTTCTTAGAGAAAAAAGAAAATCGAGCTTGAAATTCAAAGCAAAGAATTGAGATTTTGGTAGAGAGGAATGAAATAATTACCATTGCAAATTTGTTCTCCTTTGCAAGTCGGAGCTATTGACCGATTAGTGAAGGAAAAAAAAAATCTAATCAGAGAATTGCATTATAGAGGGGAAGAGAAACATGGAGAAAAGAGAGAAGAAAGACAGAGAGAGAGATCTATGGGAAGAGGAGAGACCAGAGTTAGTGACAGTGAGGGTGTGAGGAGAAAAAAAGCAAAGAGGAGAGAAAAAGTGAGAAAACTTACTATGAGAGAGAGAAGGCGCCAAAATATTATGTTTCCCACGGCTATAGACGAAGATAATATTTATAGGAGATGCAACGCGTGAGAGAGAGATTGTTTTCCAAAAAATTTTTTTGGAAAACAACCTATAGAAAATAAGCCTTATTTTTATTAGAGTTTTCTGTTGACCACAAATAGTTTTCCATTAACCAGGTTTTTTTTGCACTACCAAACACTGGAAAATGTGGAAAACTATCTTTACAGAATGTTTTCCAGTGAAACAAACAGAGCGTTAAGCCACTTCATATTAAAAAAGGTACTAGGAAGAGACATGAGATTTTTGCAATCTTTTACATTCAATGAAACAAGGCCAGTCAAATTCTTCTCAATTGATATGGGTAATTTTGTAATAGCAGTGCCATCCAAGTAAAGCTCTAATACACTTTTCATATTTTCTCCAAACTCTGGAATTCTTTTTAAATTTAAGCAACCAGAAAAAATAAGGATCTCAAGACACTCAATTTCAAACTTGCCTGGAAGACTTCTGAGGTTTTAGCAATCTTTTAGGTTAAGAAAAGTGAGTTTTTGATGAACTCCAATTGATGGGTGCAAGGAATGTAAATTTATACAACCCTTAAGAACCAGTTTCTCAAGATTTGGGATTTTGTTGAAGTCAGGAGTTTCAATCAATTTTAGTGATTTCTTCAATTTGATGAACTTTAAAGTATCAAAAGACTGTAAAAATCCAAAAAGGAAAATAAAAAATTATACAAAATCATTCAGTTTAATGAAAACTTAAAATTAAAGTTGTATAAGGTACCTAAATTACCTTTTGTTGGAAACTTGGTGGAAAATATTTTGAAGGGTATTCACTCCAGTCAAGAAATCTCAAGGCATTAGGAAGATATTTGGGCTCGTGCAAAAGGTGAACATTATCCATTATAAGCAATTTAAGATCATGAACCTTTGAAAAGGATTTAGGATTCCAATATACCACTTTTTGTTTATGCAATGACCCTTTTTGTTTATGCAACTTTAAGACTATGCCTTGAATTGCTTTTGTTCCCTAGTAATTGTGAAGAGAATAGATTAGTGAATTGCAACATATAAGATTACTAAAGCTACTCTAAGTTTACTCTTTTAAAGCTTAGGTACAAATACAATACCTTAGATGCAATTCAGTAGGTTTCCCAATAAAATTCGAACTCATAGTTGAATTTAATTTAATTATCCTTGAAAATGATAACATTGTATTTTATTGGTCAATCCAAGCAACCAAGTGAATTTCATTTGGGAAACTAATATATTGAACCTAAAATATTGTATCGAAGTTTTCACCTTGAATAATATAAAAGGATACATGATCTAGTTTTCTAAATAATTGCTTATCGTATTTTCTGTCAGTACATCGTTAATGTCCTTAAACAGCCGCAATTTGCTACGTTTTCCTAGCTCTTTAGGACACTCTTCATAAACTATGTTCTTGCCCATTTCTTGAAGCAAATCATGCATCCACAAGGTACGGCTTCAGAATTTAACAAGAGATTTATCAAAAAGAACCCCCAATCCAACATCTGGAAAAAGGTCAAAATAATTTAGTATTTCTACTACGTCTTTTTTCTCCTCATGATTAAAGATACAAGCAATATTTAGGAATATTTCCTTCTCTATTTCATGTAGTCCTTCAAAACTTATTCTAAGTACTTGGAGAATATTTTTTTTCAGGAAACTATTTTAGCCTATTTAATACTGTTCCATTTGATAGATACTTCTACCAAACAAAAAAGAACCCAAAATCTCAATGGCCAAAGGAAGGTCATTAGCATAATATACAAATCTCTAGACAACTCTAGATAATCTTCAGGTGGATGATCTTTTTTAAATGCTTTCAAATCACATGAGTCATTAAAAAGGTTATATGACTATAAATACATGTGAATGGTCTTTTAAACAGTCACATAGTGGGTTAGAAAAAGTTTCCTCTAAAGATAAACTTTTCCATTACTTTATTTTGTTCTTACCAAGTCAATGGCTTACTTAACAGTTAACACACCACTAGACCAACATAACTCTTCAACTTTTTCTCTCTTAACTAGTCCCATTTAAATTTAGCTTCTCTCTCACATAGATTGCTCATCTCTCTCTCAAATAAGAACAAATCAATTAGTTGATTATCCATCTCAAAAGATAAGACTCTTATGAAAAGTTGGTCTTGTAGCTTGGTGTGTGGATCTACATCTAACATGATGGTGAGATTGTTTCTAAACTTTTGGTTTAAGTTTCTCCTCGTGTTGATTTTTGGATTAATCTTGTTTCTTACCAAGATTTTGTGCATTCTCAAAAAATATTTCCAAATTCCAACATCCTCTACAAGATTGGCCCAATGGCTGATGGACCATGGCCTCAGGCCACTCTAACAATGGCCCCTTTGCACTACTTAAGAAGCCCAGCCCACAAAAACAGTATATCTCACAACAAAACGCCTAAAAAACAAACATGAACGTGAGGTGTGGTGTGGTGTGTGAATAAACTTTGCCCCCTATTTACTTCTAATAATTTGTTAGAGCCATACTAAGTTACTAACATATGCTGAACCAATTGATACTTTCTTCTCCGAATAAACTGACAGTTCTTAACTACTCAAACCTATGACTTCACTGGTATTACACAATGTACTCAGTTTATCATTCAGTTAATGTAACCACACATTGATCACAATCACACCCCGTGACTGGTAAAACTATAGTCTCTCTCTCTCTCTCTCACACACACATACACATATATAGAAGAATCATTCCCTAAAATCAAGAAAACCCATAACTTAAAGAGACGTAGCAGATGCCAAAAAAAAAAAACACTGCAAGCAGTCAGGTTTGGTTTGATACTTTGATTCATTTCAGCAAGAACCCTATTAAACAGATGGCAAGACATGGCAATCCCATGCATGCATATAATCTTATGGATAGTTTTTTCTCAATCAGAAATGAGATTTTTTCACTAGAAAAACAAAAAGATAAAAGAAGAAAAAGGCTGTACAGTATACCTGGTTTGGTTTCCTTCAAGCTGTGTCCTAGCGTAGACTATCTTTCAAAATCACACTGCATGTTTTTTTTTTTTTTTTGTTTGTTTGTCCTTGTTAAGTGTAAACTGAGAAAGGTCATAAGAATGAGTGCGAGAGAAGGAAAGAATTGTTAGAGGTGGCAACTGGCGAAGAAAGTAACTGTTGAAAGAAAACTGTTGAATTTTTTACATCTATAATGGTTCCCCCACTCCCATACTCAAGCAAACACAACTAAATTGAGTCCATCTTTGAGGGTTTTCCCTTCAGGGAGAAATTATTTCTTTAATTTCCTTAATTCTTGTAAATTACAGATTATGGCTTAACAAATGATAGCAAGTTTGGTTGATTTAGCAGGTGTTTTATTGTATGAATTAACATGAATGATATTTGAGTTTTTTTTTTTTTTTTTTTTTTTTTTTTTTTTTGAGGGTGAATGATATTTGAGTTTGATGATTAAATTTGCGGGTCTCGATGGAGTTTGAGAAAAGATTATACTAGGTAAAATTTATAATTAGTTTTATTGAAGTGCGCGGGAGTATGGCCTTAAATGTGGAAACGTTGATTATCATATTTAAGGAAAGTTTGCTTTGATTAAGGTGGAAATATCACAAGAAATTAAAGAAAACTGCTTAATGGAATTTGAGTCAAGTGGATACTTTTTTCAAAATTGCCACAAATTCTTATTATGAATTGGTTAACTATTTGGGGTTTTCTTAATAAAGAAGTAAAATTAATTTTGTTAATTTTGGGTTTTCTTGGTACGGAAGAAGAATAATTCTGGAAGGAAACTATATTTCTTAAAAAAAAAAAAAAAAAAAAAAAGCAAAAATGCATTTTTAATCCTTACATTTTAGTCGATTTTCGATTTGGTCCCTAAATTGATTTTGCTTCTAAGTCAGTTCCGATTTCGAAAAATCATTTTTATTTTAGTTTCTACTGACAACTCAGTAACAAAAAAATCTGAGATGGCAAATAAAGTGCATAAGTGACATATTAAAGGCTGATGCAGCCAAAAAATAATAATATAAAAAATGACATCAGCATCCATGTCAGTATTTAATTTTTTTAAAAAAAAATCAATTTTAACAAAATTAAAAATCATAGAAACAAAATTTAAAACATAAAAATATATCAATTCAAATTCAAATAAAAATAAACAAGAACATGAACTCAGATCACAAGAACATGAACCCAGATAACAAGAATAGTACTCAAAATTTCTATTCCAAAATTTGTATACACTCTTCCACCAAAAATCAATTATAAATTAAATAAAAAATGGTGTTGTATTCTTCCACAAAAATCAAAACCTGAACCATCAAACCCAATGACCACCACCATAATCTACCACACTAACCCATATCCACCAGCACCAAACCCGAATGACCTCTAGCACCACCACTACCAGATCCATCACCACCAAACCCCACAATCAAATTCAACCATAACTCAAACATATTTTGAACCATTAAACAACCCAAACCCCCCACAGCATCACGAATCAAAGAAAGAGGCACTGAGTGGGTGAGTCCGAGAAAAGAAGAGATAAGAGGGAGAGATCAAGAAGACTATCTTGATGGTGGCGGTGAATGGCGAGGAAGGAAACCACGGCTACTACCACCAATCTGAGTTTCACAACACACACAAGGGGGAGAAGTTGTGTTGCCCATTATTTTCTTCGATCCGTGTTGCCCACCAAGCACCGAAGCCTCCATGATCAAAACCCCAAAGAAAGATAAGCAGATCTGCTCATCGTTGGTCGATGAGGGAGAAGCCGAACCACCGTCAACCAGATCTCAGGCTCTCTCTCTCTCTCTCAACCCAGATATATCTCTGTAAACATGATAAAAAATCATACTCCAAAAATAGTTTTAAAGTTTTAAGAATCAAAACTTGTGACCACTTTTTACCACAATTTTAGATTTAAGATTAAAAAAAATTAATTAAATTAAATTTTTAAAAAAAAATTAGAAATTCAGAAATTTGCTTTTAATTCAACGTTTTTTTTAATATAATTAAATTATTTATTTTTATTAGATTAATGTTTATTTTTATTTTTCTGAGTTGGCTTTTTTTATTAATTTAAATGCTAATGTGGCTTTTTAAATGCTAATGTGGCATTTAAAAAAAATGCAAAATAAGAAATTTTAAAATTATTTTATTAGTCATATCAGCATTTACACAGTGTATTCTATTTGCCACCTCAGATTTTTCTGTTACTGGATTGATAGTAGGGACCAAAATAAAAACGATTTTTAGAAATTAGGGACTGACCTAGGAGCAAAATCAATTTAGAAACCAAATCGAGAATTGGCCCAAAATATAGGGATCAAAAATGCATTTTCGCAAAAAAAAAAAAAAAAACCCTTATTTTGTCAAAAAAAGTAATGTACTTATTATCCACCAAAATGTAGGAATTAAAGTCATATAATTAGCTAGATAAAAGATAATTCTACAAAGGATTTGATAGCTTTTTCTAAAAGAGCCCCCCATGTAGAAAGGATTTGATAAGAATCATAATATTGAGCATGACAATATGAAAAAAAATAAAAACCCTAATATAGGCTTTGGGTTTTGTCTACCTTTTTAGGTAAGTTTTTTCACATGTACAAAGATGTGCAAAATGTGACATCAACAAAGGTCATTCCCTTACAAATGTGATAAGAGAATGAATCGTAGTTGTCATAAAAATTTTCAACTAGCTCATTCCCAAGTGTTCAAGAAGCATTTCCCACAATTCAAATTGTGCGATAAGAAATGGAATTTTCCATAGCAAATTTTCATTTAAAATGACTTTCTGTTTTGGATGCACGTCTTAGGGAAAAAAAAATTATCCAAAATATTAAAAAACTGAGGAAAAAAAAAAAAAAAAAAGACAGAAAGAAAAAGGATGTGGCAATTCCACCAACCTATTTAACAAAAAGACTATGGTCACTAAGGGGCGGAACCGACCTAATTTTTCTTATTGGGTTCATATGAAAATTGACTTTATTTATTTTTGTTGATAATTCAATGACTTTATTGGTTGCTTGGATTTTGCAAAATGATTTTGTTTTCTTAAGCTACCCTCACCGGCCATATTTGGCCTTTTCAAAAACTTCATAATTCTAGAATATGTAGGCGGATTGATTGATTTGCAAGAATGACCATATTTCTTATTAGATAAGATTGATCTTATAACAAAATTAACAAAAAAAAGGTTATAGCAAGGTCAAACAAATGTCTTTATCTTCGTTTTCAAAAAAATGTCTTTACCTTCATTCTCCAAAAAAAAAAAAAAAAAAAAAAGTCCTTATCTTCATTCAATCGTGGATTCCCTTACTACCCTTGTTTTCAATACTTTATTGCTTCTCTTTGAAAGTAAGTTATTTTATATTTCAATTATTAAAGAAAAAAGTATTTTTTATAATTTTCTCTGATTCTGTGGTTGATAAATGCTTTAGGTGTTTTAAGAAAATGTAACTCGTAGATTGCGGCCAATGAGAACGGAAGATGAAATGGATACACGGACATGGTTCCACCTACAGTTAAAATAGTTTTAGGATTATATAAAATGTCATAATTTTTACCACAATTAATTTACGTGTCAGATTGTGATTTGATATATACCTGTTACTTTCAAATGTATTCACCATTTTTTTTAATTATTCACAATTTTTCACATGAACAATTATAGCATAAGTTGTGCCAATTTATATGATCTTATATTTTTTCATAGTTTAACACATCTTTGTGGTATTTGGTGTCTAGGGTGTGAATCTCACGTATTTTTTCTCCTATTTACCAAAGGGAAAAAAAATTAAAAAACTTACAACTTTTCAAAAACATAGTATATAATTTTACATAGAGATTTTAATTTTTCTTTTCACTTGTCATAATTTTATCTCTTTTATTGTGGTTAATTATCAGCATTCAATGAATCAAGTCTATCTTAAAGAATTCTTTTTCAGGATCCTATTTATTTGCTTTGAAATGGTGACAATTTATTTGCTTATTTTTTAATGAACTTAGAGTTGCATTATGTCAAACAATTTAAAATCTCATTCCATTTTATTTAATGGATTTGGCTTACCTCTAATACTTTTTTTTAACTGGATATTTTCTTTTGTTTTAAATAACAATGACAAAAGGTAGTGAATTTTAATCTTCACCTTTTATTTAGTTAGTGGATAATGTGATAGTTTCTCATTAAAATAAAAAAAATATTCTTGTTAAAAAAGTACTTGAAGTAAGCCAAACCATTATTTAATAATTGATTTTGAATGGCTTAATATCATCTTCACTTTTAAATTATTGAGATATTAAACCTTCATTCATAACAAATTATAGATGGTTAGTTGTTATTGGTTTTAATTTGATCTTATCATTGAAATTACTTTTTTGCCCCCCCTAATAACAACTTATAACAACCTGCAACATAGAATTTATCGTGAAAGTATTGAAAAAATGTTGTGGACATAAAATCTCAAAACTAAATGGTGATTATCTCTTTTTCTTTGGAAAAAAAAGGGTTGGGTTATTCTTGCAATCATGGTTGATGGATGTTGCCTATTATGTGGGGGGGGGGGGGGTGGTGGTTGGGGTGGGGTGGGGTGGGTGGTGGAGATTAGAAACATAGAACTAGCGTCATCTGCTTCCCAAGCATATCCAAAACAGATCTTGGAAAACTAAAGAGATGGGGATTGTTCCCATAACTTTACAAATAAGCATGTTTCTTATTATAGAATTTTAGTCTCAAATAAAACTAATAGTAAATTAGAAGGTTATCACTCAGTCAAGAAAAATATTGATGATTCTATTCAATAGAATAATTAGAGGCAAAGCAGATGGTTCTTGTTCAGCCATGCGTATGGTGTGGCTGAGGGTTCATTATATTTTATTAATGAATCTCACACTTTAAAGTAAGCTTGCTTTGTGGGTTAGCACTTGTTAACATTGCAAGCTATTTGCATCGCTTTCTTGGCATTTATTACATGATTTCCAGATGGCCATATCTCATATAAAATGAACATTGAGAATCTTCCTTAAAAAAGGATGAATAATAAGGAAAAATAGTGTACTATATGTACTGAGAGATTATCCTATGCCTCACAGCAATTAAATGCCATGTGGCATCCTATCATCACTTAATAAATAGTTAGTAATCAATGGATACAAAATTTACCTAAGTAGGGATTAGAATTTGAATTTTTAAGTGGGTGGGTAGATTTTCTAACTCGCTATACTCTAATAGAACTGATTTGAGTAATGTTAGAAATATAATATTTGTTTTTATCGTTTTCTCACAATTGTTGATATAGTCTATCATGATTTGAGCAATATTACTTTCACTTTAATTTGTTATTAATACTAATTTCACTATGCAATAATTACAATAAATTAGTATTTAAGAATTGTAAAAAATATTGTGTACCTAAATTTATTCATTTTGAAATTGTAAAAATAATTTGGACAAGTATATACTTTAATTTAAAAGCATACATTATACTTTAGCTATAAAAAAGTTAATTCAATAATACTAAATATAATAAAAATTTCCAAAAAGTCTTGGGTGGACCCCTTTTTCTATAGTAATCATGGGGACAAACACTAGTAGGCATTAAAATTAGTTTCCACCCTAAAGGGGATGGCTGCCTGAAGTTATTAATTGAGTTAAAAAGCTAGATTAGTACTCACAGATTTGATGAATTTAGAAAATGTTTTTAAAATCAAAATAGAAGGATGGAATATATATACATACTAGCCTCTGAACATGCGCTACCTGTGTGTTTAAGGATTTTTTTAAATTAATTTTTTATTTCTATATTGCATTTACTGTTTTTTCTTTATATTTCTATGTACAAAAAGATCATTTGAAATATACACCAATTTAGTGTAGAAGAGTGTTTCAAGTTTGAACTCCTAAAAAAGTTAAAGAAAATCTTTTCCGAATTATAATATTGTGTAAAATAAAGATAAACATACAAATATGTGTGTAAGAAAAGAAAAAAAATTATTGAGTATTAAGAAAATTACCTCTACTTATGCCTTAGAGAGAAAGAGAGGGAGGAGAAGAGAAGGAATTTATTTATGCTTTGTTTTGGCAATTGGGTTTCAGTTTTGAAAGAATAAAGATATGTGGTAGTGCCTAAATTTATAGTAGGAGTGCTTTTTTCCCCTTTATCAAGAGTTAAGTGTTTCTTTATTTTTATTTTATATTTTCAATTTGTGATTTCCTTACCCCTAATCTCACTTTTTTTTTTCTTTTGTGTTTGTTTTTATTTTTTCAAATCTCTTTTCTATTCAAATCCTTAAATACAACGTGGTCCTATTTTTTAGGCACTGTTTTATGTGGATTTAGCGACGTATTTTTACCGGGTTGTTCTTAAATTTTGTATTTGCTTAAATTTAGGGTGTGTGGTATTTTTGAACCACATAATTGTTCATCTCAAAGGGAGAAAGCCTCTTAAATATTGTGTGTATATATAATCAAGTTGGATAATTTGCTTGGCTAGATTTTCATAACATTTTTTACATCTTATTTAGCCAAAAACTATATTTACACTAGTTGAATTTATTAAATTTAATCCATCTTAAAAAAAAAGAAAAAGAAAAAGAAAAAACATGTAGTTTCTATGACTTCTTGATCTCAAGTCTTGTGATAAAAAAAGAAAGCTCATGGCAAGGCAAAATAAACACAACCTCATGTCAATCTTCCTCTTTCCTAATAATAAAACACAAAAAAGAATTTCACACAATTATTATAATAGTCAACGAGCAAATTTAAACATCATGGCATTTTAGTAATAAAAACAACATATGAAGGCCAATGTCGGAACAGTAGTTGTCGCCTTCTCGTTTGACTCTGTCTCTCTCTCAACAAAACATAAACAAAAGCTTTTTCCGAAAGACAGAGAGAGAGAGAGAGATGTCTGAGACTCGTCGTCGTTTTGTTGTGTTTCAAAAACCGTTTTGAAGTAAACTCAATACTGAGCTTGTTTCCTTTTCTATTGGGTTTTTTTTTTTTGGAAACCAAAAGAAAGTGAGAGAAAGTGAGGGAAAGTGAAGGAAAATTTTTGAAAAATAGAAAAAAGAAAGATGGGTTCTTTGAGCTTTGATAGAGATGCTTTTTCTGATACAGTAATGGCTGCTTCACTCAAACCCTCTTGAAGTCAAGACCTGAGCTGAGAACAAGGGAAAAAAAAGCATTGCTTTACTCTTTTTTTTTTTTTTTATAAGGTATTTTTTAGATTCCACTTTTTATTTTTGTTTTTTTGGTTTATTTTAATCTAATCGTTTTTGTAAAGTTTTGTACTTTTTCTGATTTTTGACCTGTGAGTGATTTTTTTTTTTTTTTTGTCAAGCTAGGGTTCTTGGAACATGCATCTATGTATGTATGCATGTGGGTGTGTGTTTATGTATGTGATATTTGAATGCGATGCTAGATTATGGGAATGAGAGGATATAGAAACATCAAGTAGCTCAAGATATATATTGGTACTTGTTTTGTGCTCAATTCAATTTGTTTTCAAATGGGTTTTTTTTTTTTTTTAATATCAAGAATGTGTTTCTATTGCTTAGGTAAAATTGGGACTAGCTTGTTACTACATGTTAATTGTCATAGAGGGATGATTTTGTAGATGTAAGTTGATGAAGGCTAGTTTAAAGGTGAAAATGTATGAACCTAATTTCGGGCAGATTTGGGATTTCATTGTGTATGTATTCTTCCATTGAATTAGCTAAATTAGTAGCTTTGGTGTGTCATGACTCATGAATCAAAACTTTTATTCATAACATGAATAAAGTAGACCAAGTACAAAATCAATTTAGTTCACAACCATTATTAAAAAAAAAAAAAAAGTACTAAAATCATCAATCCAACGCAATTCAGGATATTGCCATTCAAATAATTCAAAATTTTAATCATCTACCCATTCAAAATAGTTTAAGTAACATGTCAACATTTCCAATTGCTTCAAACCCAAATTCAACAAATCAAACAATCCACTTGGTCAAAATAGTTCAACCTAATAATACAATGTCTTCATATCCTAGTACAAATATGCCATTAATTTCAACTATTTTGGTTGAAGAAACTCTATAATCACTATCTATGAAAATCTAGTCTTCTTCAACATGAATGAGTAAACTATTTGTTCATCCTGTATTTGATGGTCTCATTAAACCCTTCAATCTTCGTGACTTCTTCATATTGAATACTCCAATTAAGTTGTATCTATCCTAAAAAAAAATTGGATTTTTAGTAAATCTTTTCATTTCTGCTACAACTCTTCCAGTTTGGTTAGACAATTCCTTATAAGTGGCATCTTCCTTCACACTAGCATGACCCCTTTTTTCTGTTAGATCTTGATTGAGCTGAAGTTTCACTTGAGGAATCTAATTTTTTTTCTTGTGGATACACCGTCAAAATCGATGCTGAAATCTTTCGGATTTGAGTAACAAAAGAGATGATAACTAACCTAACAAGAAATCATGCTGTAATAATATGACATGCACAGGCCAAAGGCTTTCATAGATATATCACAAATATGTTAAAAAAAAAAATAAAAAATTAACGTCAAAGAAGAGGGAAATATTTTCATTTTGGAAATTTGTTTGCCCATTTAAACACTAATTTGACATTGGAGATGACCTTCTTTAAAGAAATTAAAATAAATTTGAAACACAACACAACCAACCCCCCAATAACCCTAGGATAGAGGGATGTGAAAGGATGATATGGAAATTGCAAGGGGTGGCATCTTTACCGTTCGGTCTTATTATGATCCTATCTGTGGTGGACCGGCTAACTCTATCCCCTGTAAGTGTTTGGAGTTTCAAGGCTCCTAAGAGGTCTCGTTCTTTGTTTGGAAAGTGGCTTGGGGGAAGATCTTACTTGTGATAATCTTATCAAGCGAGGATTTACCTTAGTAGGATGGTGTTGCATGTGCCGATGTAATGGAGAGACAATCGATCATTTCTAGATTCATTGTGATGTAGACTACGATTTATGGAGCTTGAGTT